>NW_027618092.1:0-85777 GCF_964187855.1 Myxine glutinosa | reverse complement strand
CTATCACAAGTGCAAAAAGTGTTTTTCCACACTAATACAAGTGCAAAAGTGGTTTCCTGCACCAACACAAGTGCGAAAAGTGGTTTTCCACACTAATACAAGTGCAAAAGTGGTTTACTGCACCAACACAAGTGCGAAAAGTTGTTTTTCAACACTAACACAAGTGCGAAAAGTGGTTTTTCAACACTATCACAAGTCCACAAAGTGTTTTTCCACACTAATACAAGTGCAAAAGTGGTTTCCTGCACCAACACAAGTGCGAAAAGGGGTTTTTCAACACTAATACAAGTGCAAAAGTGGTTTCCTGCACCAACACAAGTGCGAAAAGTGGTTTTTCAACACTAACACAAGTGCGAAAAGTGTTTTTTCCACACTAATACAACTGCAAAAGTGGTTTCCTGCACCAACACAAGTGCGAAAAGTGGTTTTTCAACACTAACACAAGTGCGAAAAGTGGTTTTTCAACACTAACACAAGTGCGAAAAGTGGTTTTTCAACACTATCACAAGTGCAAAAAGTGTTTTTTCCACACTAATGCAAGTGCAAAAGTGGTTTCCTGCACCAACACAAGTGCGAAAAGTGGTTTTTCCACACTAATACAAGTGCAAAAGTGGTTTCCTGCACCAACACAAGTGCGAAAAGTGGTTTTTCCACACTAATACAAGTGCGAAAAGTGTTTTTTCCACACTAATACAAGTGCAAAAGTGGTTTCCTGCACCAACACAAGTGCGAAAAGTGGTTTTTCAACACTAACACAAGTGGGAAAAGTGGTTTTTCAACACTATCCCAAGTGCAAAAAGTGTTTTTTCCACACTAATACAAGTGCAAAAGTGGTTTCCTTCACCAACACCAGTGCGAAAAGTTGTTTTTCAACACTAACACAAGTGCGAAAAGTGGTTTTTCCACACTAATACAAGTGCAAAAGTGGTTTACTGCACCAACACAAGTGCGAAAAGTGGATTTTCAACACTAACACAAGTGCGAAAAGTGGTTTTTCAACACTATCACAAGTGCAAAAAGTGTTTTTTCCACACTAATACAAGTGCAAAAGTGGTTTCCTGCACCAACACAAGGGCAAAAAGTGGTTTTTCAACACTAACACAAGTGCGAAAAGTGGTTTTTCAACACTATCACAAGTGCAAAAAGTGTTTTTGCCACACTAATACAAGTGCAAAAGTGGTTTCCTGCACCAACACAATTGCGAAAAGTGGTTTCCTTCACGAACAAAAGTGCGAAAAGTGGTTTTTCAACACTAACACAAGTGCAAAAAGTGTTTTTTCCACACTAATACAAGTGCAAAAGTGGTTTCCTGCACCAACACAAGTGCGAAAAGTGGTTTTTCAACACTAACACAAGTGCGAAAAGTGGTTTTTCAACACTATCACAAGTGCAAAAAGTGTTTTTGCCACACTAATACAAGTGCAAAAGTGGTTTCCTGCACCAACACAAGTGCGAAAAGTGGTTTCCTTCACTAACAAAAGTGCGAAAAGTGGTTTTTCAACACTATCACAAGTGCAAAAAGTGTTTTTTCCACACTAATACAAGTGCAAAAGTGGTTTCCTGCACCAACACATGTGCGAAAAGTGGTTTTTCAACACTAACACAAGTGCGAAAAGTGGTTTTTCCACACTAATACAAGTGCAAAAGTGGTTTCCTGCACCAACACAAGTGCGAAAAGTTGTTTTTCAACACTAACACAAGTGCGAAAAGTGGTTTTTCAACACTATCACAAGTGCAAAAAGTGTTTTTTCCACACTAATGCAAGTGCAAAAGTGGTTTCCTGCACCAACACAAGTGCGAAAAGTGGTTTTTCCACACTAATACAAGTGCAAAGGTGGTTTCCTGCACCAACACAAGTGCGAAAAGTGGTTTTTCCACACTAATACAAGTGCGAAAAGTGTTTTTTCCACACTAATACAAGTGCAAAAGTGGTTTCCTTCACCAACACCAGTGCGAAAAGTTGTTTTTCAACACTAACACAAGTGCGAAAAGTGGTTTTTCGACACTAATACAAGTGCAAAAGTGGTTTCCTGCACCAACACAAGTGCGAAAAGTGGATTTTCAACACTAACACAAGTGCGAAAAGTGGTTTTTCAACACTATCACAAGTGCAAAAAGTGTTTTTTCCACACTAATACAAGTGCAAAAGTGGTTTCCTGCACCAACACAAGTGCGAAAAGTGGTTTTTCAACACTAACACAAGTGCGAAAAGTGGTTTTTCAACACTATCACAAGTGCAACCAGGTGTTTTTGCCACACTAATACAAGTGCAAAAGTGGTTTCCTGCACCAACACAAGTGCGAAAAGTGGTTTCCTTCACGAACAAAAGTGCGAAAAGTGGTATTTCAACACTAACACAAGTGCAAAAAGTGTTTTTTCCACACTAATACAAGTGCAAAAGTGGTTTCCTGCACCAACACAAGTGCGAAAAGTGGTTTTCAACACTAACACAAGTGCGAAAAGTGGTTTTTCAACACTATCACAAGTGCAAAAAGTGTTTTTGCCACACTAATACAAGTGCAAAAGTGGTTTCCTGCACCAACACAAGTGCGAAAAGTGGTTTCCTTCACTAACAAAAGTGCGAAATGTGGTTTTTCAACACTAACACAAGTGCGAAAAGTGGTTTTTCAACACTATCACAAGTGCAAAAAGTGTTTTTTCCACACTAATACAAGTGCAAAAGTGGTTTCCTGCACCAACACATGTGCGAAAAGTGGTTTTTCAACACTAACACAAGTGCGAAAAGTGGTTTTTCAACACTAACACAAGTGCGAAAAGTGGTTTTTCCACACTAATACAAGTGCAAAAGTGGTTTCCTGCACCAACACAAGTGCGAAAAGTTGTTTTTCAACACTAACACAAGTGCGAAAAGTGGTTTTTCAACACTATCACAAGTGCAAAAAGTGTTTTTTCCACACTAATACAAGTGCAAAAGTGGTTTCCTGCACCAACACAAGTGCGAAAAGCGGTTTCCTTCACTAACACATGTGCGAAAAGTGGATTTTCAACACTAACACAGGTGCGAAAAGTGGTTTCCTTCACCAACACCAGTGCGAAAAGTGGTTTCCTTCACTAACACAAGTGCGAAAAGTGGTTTTTCAACACTAACACAAGTGCGAAAAGTGTTTTTTCCACACTAATACAAGTGCAAAAGTGGTTTCCTACACCAACACAAGTGCGAAAAGTGGTTTCCTGCACCAACACAAGTGCGAAAAGTGGTTTCCTGCACCAACACAAGTGCGAAAAGTGGTTTTTCAACCCTAACACAAGTGCGAAAAGTGGTTTTTCAACACTATCACAAGTGCAAAAAGTGTTTTGCCACACTAATACAAGTGCAAAAGTGGTTTCCTGCACCAACACAAGTGCGAAAAGTGGTTTTTCCACACTAATACAAGTGCAAAAAGTGGTTTTTCAACACTAACACAAGTGCGAAAAGTGGTTTTTCAACACTATCACAAGTGCAAAAAGTGTTTTTTCCACACTAATACAAGTGCAAAAGTGGTTTCCTGCACCAACACAAGTGGGAAAAGGGGTTTTTCAACACTAACACAAGTGCGAAAAGTGGTTTTTCAACACTATCACAAGTGCAAAAAGTGTTTTTCCACACTAATACAAGTGCAAAAGTGGTTTCCTGCACCAACACAAGTGCGAAAAGTGGTTTTCCACACTAATACAAGTGCAAAAGTGGTTTACTGCACCAACACAAGTGCGAAAAGTTGTTTTTCAACACTAACACAAGTGCGAAAAGTGGTTTTTCAACACTATCACAAGTCCACAAAGTGTTTTTCCACACTAATACAAGTGCAAAAGTGGTTTCCTGCACCAACACAAGTGCGAAAAGTGGTTTTTCAACACTAACACAAGTGCGAAAAGTGGTTTTTCAACACTAACACATGTGCGAAAAGTGGTTTTCCACACTAATGCAAGTGCAAAAGTGGTTTCCTGCACCAACACAAGTGCGAAAAGGGGTTTTTCAACACTAATACAAGTGCAAAAGTGGTTTCCTGCACCAACACAAGTGCGAAAAGTGGTTTTTCAACACTAACACAAGTGCGAAAAGTGTTTTTTCCACACTAATACAACTGCAAAAGTGGTTTCCTGCACCAACACAAGTGCGAAAAGTGGTTTTTCAACACTAACACAAGTGCGAAAAGTGGTTTTTCAACACTAACACAAGTGCGAAAAGTGGTTTTTCAACACTATCACAAGTGCAAAAAGTGTTTTTTCCACACTAATGCAAGTGCAAAAGTGGTTTCCTGCACCAACACAAGTGCGAAAAGTGGTTTTTCCACACTAATACAAGTGCAAAAGTGGTTTCCTGCACCAACACAAGTGCGAAAAGTGGTTTTTCCACACTAATACAAGTGCGAAAAGTGTTTTTTCCACACTAATACAAGTGCAAAAGTGGTTTCCTGCACCAACACAAGTGCGAAAAGTGGTTTTTCAACACTAACACAAGTGGGAAAAGTGGTTTTTCAACACTATCCCAAGTGCAAAAAGTGTTTTTTCCACACTAATACAAGTGCAAAAGTGGTTTCCTTCACCAACACCAGTGCGATAAGTTGTTTTTCAACACTAACACAAGTGCGAAAAGTGGTTTTTCCACACTAATACAAGTGCAAAAGTGGTTTCCTGCACCAACACAAGTGCGAAAAGTGGATTTTCAACACTAACACAAGTGCGAAAAGTGGTTTTTCAACACTATCACAAGTGCAAAAAGTGTTTTTTCCACACTAATACAAGTGCAAAAGTGGTTTCCTGCACCAACACAAGTGCGAAAAGTGGTTTTTCAACACTAACACAAGTGCGAAAAGTGGTTTTTCAACACTATCACAAGTGCAAAAAGTGTTTTTGCCACACTAATACAAGTGCAAAAGTGGTTTCCTGCACCAACACAAGTGCGAAAAGTGGTTTCCTTCACGAACAAAAGTGCGAAAAGTGGTTTTTCAACACTAACACAAGTGCAAAAAGTGTTTTTTCCACACTAATACAAGTGCAAAAGTGGTTTCCTTCACCAACACCAGTGCGATAAGTTGTTTTTCAACACTAACACAAGTGCGAAAAGTGGTTTTTCCACACTAATACAAGTGCAAAAGTGGTTTCCTGCACCAACACAAGTGCGAAAAGTGGTTTTTCAACACTAACACAAGTGCGAAAAGTGGTTTTTCAACACTATCACAAGTGCAAAAAGTGTTTTTGCCACACTAATACAAGTGCAAAAGTGGTTTCCTGCACCAACACAAGTGCGAAAAGTGGTTTTTCAACACTAACACAAGTGCGAAAAGTGGTTTTTCAACACTATCACAAGTGCAAAAAGTGTTTTTGCCACACTAATACAAGTGCAAAAGTGGTTTCCTGCACCAACACAAGTGCGAAAAGTGGTTTCCTTCACGAACAAAAGTGCGAAAAGTGGTTTTTCAACACTAACACAAGTGCAAAAAGTGTTTTTTCCACACTAATACAAGTGCAAAAGTGGTTTCCTGCACCAACACAAGTGCGAAAAGTGGTTTACTGCACCAACACAAGTCCGAAAAGTGGTTTCCTGCACCAACACAAGTGCAAAAAGTGGTTTTTCAACACTAACACAAGTGCGAAAAGTGGTTTTTCAACACTATCACAAGTGCAAAAAGTGTTTTTTCCACACTAATACAAGTGCAAAAGTGGTTTCCTGCACCAGCACAAGTGCTAAAAGTGGTTTTTCAACACTAATACAAGTGCAAAAGTGGTTTCCTGCACCAACACAAGTGCGAAAAGTGGTTTTTCAACACTAACACAAGTGCGAAAAGTGGTTTTTCAACACTAACACAAGTGCAAAAAGTGTTTTTTCCACACTAATACAAGTGCAAAAGTGGTTTCCTGCACCAACACAAGTGCGAAAAGTGGTTTTTCAACACTATCACAAGTGCCAAAAGTGTTTTTGCCACACTAATACAAGTGCAAAAGTGGTTTCCTGCACCAACACAAGTGCGAAAAGTGGTTTCCTTCACTAACAAAAGTGCGAAAAGTGGTTTTTCAACACTAACACAAGTTCGAAAAGTGGTTTTTCAACACTATCACAAGTGCAAGAAGTGTTTTTTCCACACTAATACAAGTGTAAAAGTGGTTTCCTGCACCAACACATGTGCGAAAAGTGGTTTTTCAACACTAACACAAGTGCGAAAAGTGGTTTTTCAACACTAACACAAGTGCGAAAAGTGGTTTTTCCACACTAATACAAGTGCAAAAGTGGTTTCCTGCACCAACACAAGTGCGAAAAGTTGTTTTTCAACACTAACACAAGTGCGAAAAGTGGTTTTTCAACACTATCACAAGTGCAAAAAGTGTTTTTTCCACACTAATACAAGTGCAAAAGTGGTTTCCTGCACCAACACAAGTGCGAAAAGCGGTTTCCTTCACTAACACATGTGCGAAAAGTGGATTTTCAACACTAACACAGGTGCGAAAAGTGGTTTCCTTCACCAACTCCAGTGCGAAAGGTGGTTTCCTTCACTAACACAAGTGCGAAAAGTGGTTTTTCAACACTAACACAAGTGCGAAAAGTGTTTTTCCAAACTAATACAAGTGCAAAAGTGGTTTCCTACACCAACACAAGTGCGAAAAGTGGTTTCCTGCACCAACACAAGTGCGAAAAGTGGTTTCCTGCACCAACACAAGTGCGAAAAGTGGTTTTTCAACACTAACACAAGTGCGAAAAGTGGTTTTTCAACACTAACACAAGTGCGAAAAGTGGTTTTTCAACACTATCACAAGTGCAAAAAGTGTTTTTTCCACACTAATACAAGTGCAAAAGTGGTTTCCTGCACCAACACAAGTGCGAAAAGGGGTTTTTCAACACTAACACAAGTGCGAAAAGTGGTTTTTCAACACTATCACAAGTGCAAAAAGTGTTTTTCCACACTAATACAAGTGCAAAAGTGGTTTCCTGCACCAACACAAGTGCGAAAAGTGGTTTTTCCACACTAATACAAGTGCAAAAGTGGTTTACTGCACCAACACAAGTGCGAAAAGTTGTTTTTCAACACTAACACAAGTGCGAAAAGTGGTTTTTCAACACTATCACAAGTGCAAAAAGTGTTTTTCCACACTAATACAAGTGCAAAAGTGGTTTCCTGCACCAACACAAGTGCAAAAAGTGGTTTTTCAACACTAACACAAGTGCGAAAAGTGGTTTTTCAACACTAACACATGTGCAAAAAGTGGTTTTTCCACACTAATGCAAGTGCAAAAGTGGTTTCCTGCACCAACACAAGTGCGAAAAGGGGTTTTTCAACACTAATACAAGTGCAAAAGTGGTTTCCTGCACCAACACAAGTGCGAAAAGTGGTTTTTCAACACTAACACAAGTGCGAAAAGTGTTTTTTCCACACTAATACAACTGCAAAAGTGGTTTCCTGCACCAACACAAGTGCGAAAAGTGGTTTTTCAACACTAACACAAGTGCGAAAAGTGGTTTTTCAACACTAACACAAGTGCGAAAAGTGGTTTTTCAACACTATCACAAGTGCAAAAAGTGTTTTTTCCACACTAATGCAAGTGCAAAAGTGGTTTCCTGCACCAACACAAGTGCGAAAAGTGGTTTTTCCACACTAATACAAGTGCAAAAGTGGTTTCCTGCACCAACACAAGTGCGAAAAGTGGTTTTTCCACACTAATACAAGTGCGAAAAGTGTTTTTTCCACACTAATACAAGTGCAAAAGTGGTTTCCTGCACCAACACAAGTGCGAAAAGTGGTTTTTCAACACTAACACAAGTGGGAAAAGTGGTTTTTCAACACTATCCCAAGTGCAAAAAGTGTTTTTTCCACACTAATACAAGTGCAAAAGTGGTTTCCTTCACCAACACTAGTGCGAAAAGTTGTTTTTCAACACTAACACAAGTGCGAAAAGTGGTTTTTCCACACTAATACAAGTGCAAAAGTGGTTTACTGCACCAACACAAGTGCGAAAAGTGGATTTTCAACACTAACACAAGTGCGAAAAGTGGTTTTTCAACACTATCACAAGTGCAAAAAGTGTTTTTTCCACACTAATACAAGTGCAAAAGTGGTTTCCTGCACCAACACAAGGGCAAAAAGTGGTTTTTCAACACTAACACAAGTGCGAAAAGTGGTTTTTCAACACTATCACAAGTGCAAAAAGTGTTTTTGCCACACTAATACAAGTGCAAAAGTGGTTTCCTGCACCAACACAAGTGCGAAAAGTGGTTTCCTTCACGAACAAAAGTGCGAAAAGTGGTTTTTCAACACTAACACAAGTGCAAAAAGTGTTTTTTCCACACTAATACAAGTGCAAAAGTGGTTTCCTGCACCAACACAAGTGCGAAAAGTGGTTTTTCAACACTAACACAAGTGCAAAAAGTGTTTTTTCCACACTAATACAACTGCAAAAGTGGTTTCCTGCACCAACACAAGTGCGAAAAGTGGTTTTTCAACACTAACACAAGTGCGAAAAGTGGTTTTTCAACACTAACACAAGTGCGAAAAGTGGTTTTTCAACACTATCACAAGTGCAAAAAGTGTTTTTTCCACACTAATGCAAGTGCAAAAGTGGTTTCCTGCACCAACACAAGTGCGAAAAGTGGTTTTTCAACACTAATACAAGTGCAAAAGTGGTTTCCTGCACCAACACAAGTGCGAAAAGTGGTTTTTCAACACTAACACAAGTGCGAAAAGTGTTTTTTCCACACTAATACAACTGCAAAAGTGGTTTCCTGCACCAACACAAGTGCGAAAAGGGGTTTTTCAACACTAATACAAGTGCAAAAGTGGTTTCCTGCACCAACACAAGTGCGAAAAGTGGTTTTTCAACACTAACACAAGTGCGAAAAGTGTTTTTTCCACACTAATACAACTGCAAAAGTGGTTTCCTGCACCAACACAAGTGCGAAAAGTGGTTTTTCAACACTAACACAAGTGCGAAAAGTGGTTTTTCAACACTAACACAAGTGCGAAAAGTGGTTTTTCAACACTATCACAAGTGCAAAAAGTGTTTTTTCCACACTAATGCAAGTGCAAAAGTGGTTTCCTGCACCAACACAAGTGCGAAAAGTGGTTTTTCCACACTAATACAAGTGCAAAAGTGGTTTCCTGCACCAACACAAGTGCGAAAAGTGGTTTTTCCACACTAATACAAGTGCGAAAAGTGTTTTTTCCACACTAATACAAGTGCAAAAGTGGTTTCCTGCACCAACACAAGTGCGAAAAGTGGTTTTTCAACACTAACACAAGTGGGAAAAGTGGTTTTTCAACACTATCCCAAGTGCAAAAAGTGTTTTTTCCACACTAATACAAGTGCAAAAGTGGTTTCCTTCACCAACACCAGTGCGAAAAGTTGTTTTTCAACACTAACACAAGTGCGAAAAGTGGTTTTGCCACACTAATACAAGTGCAAAAGTGGTTTACTGCACCAACACAAGTGCGAAAAGTGGATTTTCAACACTAACACAAGTGCGAAAAGTGGTTTTTCAACACTATCACAAGTGCAAAAAGTGTTTTTTCCACACTAATACAAGTGCAAAAGTGGTTTCCTGCACCAACACAAGGGCAAAAAGTGGTTTTTCAACACTAACACAAGTGCGAAAAGTGGTTTTTCAACACTATCACAAGTGCAAAAAGTGTTTTTGCCACACTAATACAAGTGCAAAAGTGGTTTCCTGCACCAACACAAGTGCGAAAAGTGGTTTCCTTCACGAACAAAAGTGCGAAAAGTGGTTTTTCAACACTAACACAAGTGCAAAAAGTGTTTTTTCCACACTAATACAAGTGCAAAAGTGGTTTCCTGCACCAACACAAGTGCGAAAAGTGGTTTTTCAACACTAACACAAGTGCGAAAAGTGGTTTTTCAACACTATCACAAGTGCAAAAAGTGTTTTTGCCACACTAATACAAGTGCAAAAGTGGTTTCCTGCACCAACACAAGTGCGAAAAGTGGTTTCCTTCACTAACAAAAGTGCGAAAAGTGGTTTTTCAACACTAACACAAGTGCGAAAAGTGGTTTTTCAACACTATCACAAGTGCAAAAAGTGTTTTTTCCAAACTAATACAAGTGCAAAAGTGGTTTCCTGCACCAACACATGTGCGAAAAGTGGTTTTTCAACACTAACACAAGTGCGAAAAGTGGTTTTTCAACACTAACACAAGTGCGAAAAGTGGTTTTTCCACACTAATACAAGTGCAAAAGTGGTTTCCTGCACCAACACAAGTGCGAAAAGTTGTTTTTCAACACTAACACAAGTGCGAAAAGTGGTTTTTCAACACTATCACAAGTGCAAAAAGTGTTTTTTCCACACTAATACAAGTGCAAAAGTGGTTTCCTGCACCAACACAAGTGCGAAAAGCGGTTTCCTTCACTAACACATGTGCGAAAAGTGGATTTTCAACACTAACACAGGTGCGAAAAGTGGTTTCCTTCACCAACACCAGTGCGAAAAGTGGTTTCCTTCACTAACACAAGTGCGAAAAGTGGTTTTTCAACACTAACACAAGTGCGAAAAGTGTTTTTTCCACACTAATACAAGTGCCAAAGTGGTTTCCTACACCAACACAAGTGCGAAAAGTGGTTTCCTGCACCAACACAAGTGCGAAAAGTGGTTTCCTGCACCAACACAAGTGCGAAAAGTGGTTTTTCAACACTAACACAAGTGCGAAAAGTGGTTTTTCAACACTATCACAAGTGCAAAAAGTGTTTTGCCACACTAATACAAGTGCAAAAGTGGTTTCCTGCACCAACACAAGTGCGAAAAGTGGTTTTTCCACACTAATACAAGTGCAAAAAGTGGTTTTTCAACACTAACACAAGTGCGAAAAGTGGTTTTTCAACACTATCACAAGTGCAAAAAGTGTTTTTTCCACACTAATACAAGTGCAAAAGTGGTTTCCTGCACCAACACAAGTGCGAAAAGGGGTTTTTCAACACTAACACAAGTGCGAAAAGTGGTTTTTCAACACTATCACAAGTGCAAAAAGTGTTTTTCCACACTAATACAAGTGCAAAAGTGGTTTCCTGCACCAACACAAGTGCGAAAAGTGGTTTTTCCACACTAATACAAGTGCAAAAGTGGTTTCCTGCACCAACACAAGTGCGAAAAGTGGTTTTTCCACACTAATACAAGTGCGAAAAGTGTTTTTTCCACACTAATACAAGTGCAAAAGTGGTTTCCTGCACCAACACAAGTGCGAAAAGTGGTTTTTCAACACTAACACAAGTGGGAAAAGTGGTTTTTCAACACTATCCCAAGTGCAAAAAGTGTTTTTTCCACACTAATACAAGTGCAAAAGTGGTTTCCTTCACCAACACCAGTGCGATAAGTTGTTTTTCAACACTAACACAAGTGCGAAAAGTGGTTTTTCCACACTAATACAAGTGCAAAAGTGGTTTCCTGCACCAACACAAGTGCGAAAAGTGGATTTTCAACACTAACACAAGTGCGAAAAGTGGTTTTTCAACACTATCACAAGTGCAAAAAGTGTTTTTTCCACACTAATACAAGTGCAAAAGTGGTTTCCTGCACCAACACAAGTGCGAAAAGTGGTTTTTCAACACTAACACAAGTGCGAAAAGTGGTTTTTCAACACTATCACAAGTGCAAAAAGTGTTTTTGCGACACTAATACAAGTGCAAAAGTGGTTTCCTGCACCAACACAAGTGCGAAAAGTGGTTTCCTTCACGAACAAAAGTGCGAAAAGTGGTTTTTCAACACTAACACAAGTGCAAAAAGTGTTTTTTCCACACTAATACAAGTGCAAAAGTGGTTTCCTGCACCAACACAAGTGCGAAAAGTGGTTTTTCAACACTAACACAAGTGCGAAAAGTGGTTTTTCAACACTATCACAAGTGCAAAAAGTGTTTTTGCCACACTAATACAAGTGCAAAAGTGGTTTCCTGCACCAACACAAGTGCGAAAAGTGGTTTCCTTCACTAACAAAAGTGCGAAAAGTGGTTTTTCAACACTAACACAAGTTCGAAAAGTGGTTTTTCAACACTATCACAAGTGCAAGAAGTGTTTTTTCCACACTAATACAAGTGCAAAAGTGGTTTCCTGCACCAACACATGTGCGAAAAGTGGTTTTTCAACACTAACACAAGTGCGAAAAGTGGTTTTTCAACATTAACACAAGTGCGAAAAGTGGTTTTTCCACACTAATACAAGTGCAAAAGTGGTTTCCTGCACCAACACAAGTGCGAAAAGTTGTTTTTCAACACTAACACAAGTGCGAAAAGTGGTTTTTCAACACTATCACAAGTGCAAAAAGTGTTTTTTCCACACTAATACAAGTGCAAAAGTGGTTTCCTGCACCAACACAAGTGCGAAAAGCGGTTTCCTTCACTAACACATGTGCGAAAAGTGGATTTTCAACACTAACACAGGTGCGAAAAGTGGTTTCCTTCACCAACTCCAGTGCGAAAGGTGGTTTCCTTCACTAACACAAGTGCGAAAAGTGGTTTTTCAACACTAACACAAGTGCGAAAAGTGTTTTTTCCACACTAATACAAGTGCAAAAGTGGTTTCCTACACCAACACAAGTGCGAAAAGTGGTTTTTCCACACTAATACAAGTGCAAAAAGTGGTTTTTCAACACTAACACAAGTGCGAAAAGTGGTTTTTCAACACTATCACAAGTGCAAAAAGTGTTTTTTCCACACTAATACAAGTGCAAAAGTGGTTTCCTGCACCAACACAAGTGCGAAAAGGGGTTTTTCAACACTAACACAAGTGCGAAAAGTGGTTTTTCAACACTATCACAAGTGCAAAAAGTGTTTTTCCACACTAATACAAGTGCAAAAGTGGTTTCCTGCACCAACACAAGTGCGAAAAGTGGTTTTTCCACACTAATACAAGTGCAAAAGTGGTTTACTGCACCAACACAAGTGCGAAAAGTTGTTTTTCAACACTAACACAAGTGCGAAAAGTGGTTTTTCAACACTATCACAAGTGCAAAAAGTGTTTTTCCACACTAATACAAGTGCAAAAGTGGTTTCCTGCACCAACACAAGTGCGAAAAGTGGTTTTTCAACACTAACACAAGTGCGAAAAGTGGTTTTTCAACACTAACACATGTGCAAAAAGTGGTTTTTCCACACTAATGCAAGTGCAAAAGTGGTTTCCTGCACCAACACAAGTGCGAAAAGGGGTTTTTCAACACTAATACAAGTGCAAAAGTGGTTTCCTGCACCAACACAAGTGCGAAAAGTGGTTTTTCAACACTAACACAAGTGCGAAAAGTGTTTTTTCCACACTAATACAACTGCAAAAGTGGTTTCCTGCACCAACACAAGTGCGAAAAGTGGTTTTTCAACACTAACACAAGTGCGAAAAGTGGTTTTTCAACACTAACACAAGTGCGAAAAGTGGTTTTTCAACACTATCACAAGTGCAAAAAGTGTTTTTTCCACACTAATGCAAGTGCAAAAGTGGTTTCCTGCACCAACACAAGTGCGAAAAGTGGTTTTCCACACTAATACAAGTGCAAAAGTGGTTTCCTGCACCAACACAAGTGCGAAAAGTGGTTTTTCCACACTAATACAAGTGCGAAAAGTGTTTTTTCCACACTAATACAAGTGCAAAAGTGGTTTCCTGCACCAACACAAGTGCGAAAAGTGGTTTTTCAACACTAACACAAGTGGGAAAAGTGGTTTTTCAACACTATCCCAAGTGCAAAAAGTGTTTTTTCCACACTAATACAAGTGCAAAAGTGGTTTCCTTCACCAACACCAGTGCGAAAAGTTGTTTTTCAACACTAACACAAGTGCGAAAAGTGGTTTTTCCACACTAATACAAGTGCAAAAGTGGTTTACTGCACCAACACAAGTGCGAAAAGTGGATTTTCAACACTAACACAAGTGCGAAAAGTGGTTTTTCAACACTATCACAAGTGCAAAAAGTGTTTTTTCCACACTAATACAAGTGCAAAAGTGGTTTCCTGCACCAACACAAGGGCAAAAAGTGGTTTTTCAACACTAACACAAGTGCGAAAAGTGGTTTTTCAACACTATCACAAGTGCAAAAAGTGTTTTTGCCACACTAATACAAGTGCAAAAGTGGTTTCCTGCACCAACACAAGTGCGAAAAGTGGTTTCCTTCACGAACAAAAGTGCGAAAAGTGGTTTTTCAACACTAACACAAGTGCAAAAAGTGTTTTTTCCACACTAATACAAGGGCAAAAGTGGTTTCCTGCACCAACACAAGTGCGAAAAGTGGTTTTTCAACACTAACACAAGTGCGAAAAGTGGTTTTTCAACACTATCACAAGTGCAAAAAGTGTTTTTGCCACACTAATACAAGTGCAAAAGTGGTTTCCTGCACCAACACAAGTGCGAAAAGTGGTTTCCTTCACTAACAAAAGTGCGAAAAGTGGTTTTTCAACACTAACACAAGTGCGAAAAGTGGTTTTTCAACACTATCACAAGTGCAAAAAGTGTTTTTTCCACACTAATACAAGTGCAAAAGTGGTTTCCTGCACCAACACATGTGCGAAAAGTGGTTTTTCAACACTAACACAAGTGCGAAAAGTGGTTTTTCAACACTAACACAAGTGCGAAAAGTTGTTTTTGCCACACTAATACAAGTGCAAAAGTGGTTTCCTGCACCAACACAAGTGCGAAAAGTTGTTTTTCAACACTAACACAAGTGCGAAAAGTGGTTTTTCAACACTATCACAAGTGCAAAAAGTGTTTTTTCCACACTAATACAAGTGCAAAAGTGGTTTCCTGTACCAACACAAGTGCGAAAAGCGGTTTCCTTCACTAACACATGTGCGAAAAGTGGATTTTCAACACTAACACAGGTGCGAAAAGTGGTTTCCTTCACCAACACCAGTGCGAAAAGTGGTTTCCTTCACTAACACAAGTGCGAAAAGTGGTTTTTCAACACTAACACAAGTGCGAAAAGTGTTTTTTCCACACTAATACAAGTGCAAAAGTGGTTTCCTACACCAACACAAGTGCGAAAAGTGGTTTCCTGCACCAACACAAGTGCGAAAAGTGGTTTCCTGCACCAACACAAGTGCGAAAAGTGGTTTTTCAACACTAACACAAGTGCGAAAAGTGGTTTTTCAACACTATCACAAGTGCAAAAAGTGTTTTGCCACACTAATACAAGTGCAAAAGTGGTTTCCTGCACCAACACAAGTGCGAAAAGTGGTTTTTCCACACTAATACAAGTGCAAAAAGTGGTTTTTCAACACTAACACAAGTGCGAAAAGTGGTTTTTCAACACTATCACAAGTGCAAAAAGTGTTTTTTCCACACTAATACAAGTGCAAAAGTGGTTTCCTGCACCAACACAAGTGCGAAAAGGGGTTTTTCAACACTAACACAAGTGCGAAAAGTGGTTTTTCAACACTATCACAAGTGCAAAAAGTGTTTTTCCACACTAATACAAGTGCAAAAGTGGTTTCCTGCACCAACACAAGTGCGAAAAGTGGTTTTTCCACACTAATACAAGTGCAAAAGTGGTTTCCTGCACCAACACAAGTGCGAAAAGTGGTTTTTCCACACTAATACAAGTGCGAAAAGTGTTTTTTCCACACTAATACAAGTGCAAAAGTGGTTTCCTGCACCAACACAAGTGCGAAAAGTGGTTTTTCAACACTAACACAAGTGGGAAAAGTGGTTTTTCAACACTATCCCAAGTGCAAAAAGTGTTTTTTCCACACTAATACAAGTGCAAAAGTGGTTTCCTTCACCAACACCAGTGCGATAAGTTGTTTTTCAACACTAACACAAGTGCGAAAAGTGGTTTTTCCACACTAATACAAGTGCAAAAGTGGTTTCCTGCACCAACACAAGTGCGAAAAGTGGATTTTCAACACTAACACAAGTGCGAAAAGTGGTTTTTCAACACTATCACAAGTGCAAAAAGTGTTTTTTCCACACTAATACAAGTGCAAAAGTGGTTTCCTGCACCAACACAAGTGCGAAAAGTGGTTTTTCAACACTAACACAAGTGCGAAAAGTGGTTTTTCAACACTATCACAAGTGCAAAAAGTGTTTTTTCCACACTAATGCAAGTGCAAAAGTGGTTTCCTGCACAAACACAAGTGCGAAAAGTGGTTTTTCCACACTAATACAAGTGCGAAAAGTGTTTTTTCCACACTAATACAAGTGCAAAAGTGGTTTCCTGCACCAACACAAGTGCGAAAAGTGGTTTTTCCACACTAACACAAGTGCGAAAAGTGTTGTTTCCACACTAATACAAGTGCAAAAGTGGTTTCCTGCACCAACACAAGTGCGAAAAGTGGTTTTTTCAACACTAACACAAGTGGGAAAAGTGGTTTTTCCACACTAATACAAGTGCAAAAGTGGTTTCCTGCACCAACACAAGTGCGAAAAGTGGATTTTCAACACTAACACAAGTGCGAAAAGTGGTTTTTCAACACTATCACAAGTGCAAAAAGTGTTTTTTCCACACTAATACAAGTGCAAAAGTGGTTTCTTGCACCAAAACAAGTGCGAAAAGTGGTTTTTCAACACTAACACAAGTGCGAAAAGTGGTTTTCCACACCAACACCAGTGCAAAAAGTGTTTTTCCACACTAATACAAGTGCAAAAGTGGTTTCCTGCACCAACACAAGTGCGAAAAGTGGTTTTTCCACACTAATACAAGTGCGAAAAGTGGTTTTTCAACACTAACACAAGTGCGAAAAGTGGTTTTTCAACACTATCACAAGTGCAAAAAGTGTTTTTTCCACACTAATACAAGTGCAAAAGTGGTTTCCTGCACCAACACAAGTGCGAAAAGTGGTTTTTCAACACTAACACAAGTGCGAAAAGTGGTTTTTCAACACTATCACAAGTGCAAAAAGTGTTTTTCCACACTAATACAAGTGCAAAAGTGGTTTCCTGCACCAACACAAGTGCGAAAAGTGGTTTTTCCACACTAATACAAGTGCAAAAGTGGTTTACTGCACCAACACAAGTGCGAAAAGTTGTTTTTCAACACTAACACAAGTGCGAAAAGTGGTTTTTCAACACTATCACAAGTGCAAAAAGTGTTTTTCCACACTAATACAAGTGCAAAAGTGGTTTCCTGCACCAACACAAGTGCGAAAAGTGGTTTTTCAACACTAACACAAGTGCGAAAAGTGGTTTTTCAACACTAACACAAGTGCGAAAAGTGGTTTTTCCACACTAATACAAGTGCAAAAGTGGTTTCCTGCAGCAACACAAGTGCGAAAAGGGGTTTTTCAACACTAATACAAGTGCAAAAGTGGTTTCCTGCACCAACACAAGTGCGAAAAGTGGTTTTTCAACACTAACACAAGTGCGAAAAGTGTTTTTTCCACACTAATACAAGTGCAAAAGTGGTTTCCTACACCAACACAAGTGCGAAAAGTGGTTTTTCAACACTAACACAAGTGCGAAAAGTGGTTTTTCAACACTAACACAAGTGCGAAAAGTCGTTTTTCAACACTATCACAAGTGCAAAAAGTGTTTTTTCCACACTAATGCAAGTGCAAAAGTGGTTTCCTGCACCAACACAAGTGCGAAAAGTGGTTTTCCACACTAATACAAGTGCAAAAGTGGTTTCCTGCACCAACACAAGTGCGAAAAGTGGTTTTTCCACACTAATACAAGTGCGAAAAGTGTTTTTTCCACACTAATACAAGTGCAAAAGTGGTTTCCTGCACCAACACAAGTGCGAAAAGTGGTTTTTCAACACTAACACAAGTGGGAAAAGTGGTTTTTCAACACTATCCCAAGTGCAAAAAGTGTTTTTTCCACACTAATACAAGTGCAAAAGTGGTTTCCTTCACCAACACCAGTGTGAAAAGTTGTTTTTCAACACTAACACAAGTGCGAAAAGTGGTTTTTCCAAACTAATACAAGTGCAAAAGTGGATTCCTGCACCAACACAAGTGCGAAAAGTGGATTTTCAACACTAACACAAGTGCGAAAAGTGGTTTTTCAACACTATCACAAGTGCAAAAAGTGTTTTTTCCACACTAATACATGTGCAAAAGTGGTTTCCTGCACCAACACAAGTGCGAAAAGTGGTTTTTCAACACTAACACAAGTGCGAAAAGTGGTTTTTCAACACTATCACAAGTGCAGAAAGTGTTTTTGCCACACTAATACAAGTGCAAAAGTGGTTTCCTGCACCAACACAAGTGCGAAAAGTGGTTTCCTTCACGAACAAAAGTGCGAAAAGTGGTTTTTCAACACTAACACAAGTGCAAAAAGTGTTTTTTCCACACTAATACAAGTGCAAAAGTGGTTTCCTGCACCAACACAAGTGCGAAAAGTGGTTTTTCAACACTAACACAAGTGCGAAAAGTGGTTTTTCAACACTATCACAAGTGCAAAAAGTGTTTTTGCCACACTAATACAAGTGCAAAAGTGGTTTCCTGCACCAACACAAGTGCGAAAAGTGGTTTCCTTCACTAACAAAAGTGCGAAAAGTGGTTTTTCAACACTAACACAAGTGCGAAAAGTGGTTTTTCAACACTATCACAAGTGCAAAAAGTGTTTTTTCCACACTAATACAAGTGCAAAAAGTGGTTTTTCAACACTAACACAAGTGCGAAAAGTGGTTTTTCAACACTATCACAAGTGCAAAAAGTGTCTTTTCCACACTAATACAAGTGCAAAAGTGGTTTCCTGCACCAACACAAGTGCGAAAAGGGGTTTTTCAACACTAACACAAGTGCGAAAAGTGGTTTTTCAACACTATCACAAGTGCAAAAAGTGTTTTTCCACACTAATACAAGTGCAAAAGTGGTTTCCTGCACCAACACAAGTGCGAAAAGTGGTTTTTCCACACTAATACAAGTGCAAAAGTGGTTTACTGCACCAACACAAGTGCGAAAAGTTGTTTTTCAACACTAACACAAGTGCGAAAAGTGGTTTTTCAACACTATCACAAGTGCAAAAAGTGTTTTTCCACACTAATACAAGTGCAAAAGTGGTTTCCTGCACCAACACAAGTGCGAAAAGTGGTTTTTCAACACTAACACAAGTGCGAAAAGTGGTTTTTCAACACTAACACATGTGCAAAAAGTGGTTTTTCCACACTAATGCAAGTGCAAAAGTGGTTTCCTGCACCAACACAAGTGCGAAAAGGGGTTTTTCAACACTAATACAAGTGCAAAAGTGGTTTCCTGCACCAACACAAGTGCGAAAAGTGGTTTTTCAACACTAACACAAGTGCGAAAAGTGTTTTTTCCACACTAATACAACTGCAAAAGTGGTTTCCTGCACCAACACAAGTGCGAAAAGTGGTTTTTCAACACTAACACAAGTGCGAAAAGTGGTTTTTCAACACTAACACAAGTGCGAAAAGTGGTTTTTCAACACTATCACAAGTGCAAAAAGTGTTTTTTCCACACTAATGCAAGTGCAAAAGTGGTTTCCTGCACCAACACAAGTGCGAAAAGTGGTTTTCCACACTAATACAAGTGCAAAAGTGGTTTCCTGCACCAACACAAGTGCGAAAAGTGGTTTTTCCACACTAATACAAGTGCGAAAAGTGTTTTTTCCACACTAATACAAGTGCAAAAGTGGTTTCCTGCACCAACACAAGTGCGAAAAGTGGTTTTTCAACACTAACACAAGTGGGAAAAGTGGTTTTTCAACACTATCCCAAGTGCAAAAAGTGTTTTTTCCACACTAATACAAGTGCAAAAGTGGTTTCCTGCACCAACACAAGGGCAAAAAGTGGTTTTTCAACACTAACACAAGTGCGAAAAGTGGTTTTTCAACACTATCACAAGTGCAAAAAGTGTTTTTGCCACACTAATACAAGTGCAAAAGTGGTTTCCTGCACCAACACAAGTGCGAAAAGTGGTTTCCTTCACGAACAAAAGTGCGAAAAGTGGTTTTTCAACACTAACACAAGTGCAAAAAGTGTTTTTTCCACACTAATACAAGGGCAAAAGTGGTTTCCTGCACCAACACAAGTGCGAAAAGTGGTTTTTCAACACTAACACAAGTGCGAAAAGTGGTTTTTCAACACTATCACAAGTGCAAAAAGTGTTTTTGCCACACTAATACAAGTGCAAAAGTGGTTTCCTGCACCAACACAAGTGCGAAAAGTGGTTTCCTTCACTAACAAAAGTGCGAAAAGTGGTTTTTCAACACTAACACAAGTGCGAAAAGTGGTTTTTCAACACTATCACAAGTGCAAAAAGTGTTTTTTCCACACTAATACAAGTGCAAAAGTGGTTTCCTGCACCAACACATGTGCGAAAAGTGGTTTTTCAACACTAACACAAGTGCGAAAAGTGGTTTTTCAACACTAACACAAGTGCGAAAAGTTGTTTTTGCCACACTAATACAAGTGCAAAAGTGGTTTCCTGCACCAACACAAGTGCGAAAAGTTGTTTTTCAACACTAACACAAGTGCGAAAAGTGGTTTTTCAACACTATCACAAGTGCAAAAAGTGTTTTTTCCACACTAATACAAGTGCAAAAGTGGTTTCCTGTACCAACACAAGTGCGAAAAGCGGTTTCCTTCACTAACACATGTGCGAAAAGTGGATTTTCAACACTAACACAGGTGCGAAAAGTGGTTTCCTTCACCAACACCAGTGCGAAAAGTGGTTTCCTTCACTAACACAAGTGCGAAAAGTGGTTTTTCAACACTAACACAAGTGCGAAAAGTGTTTTTTCCACACTAATACAAGTGCAAAAGTGGTTTCCTACACCAACACAAGTGCGAAAAGTGGTTTCCTGCACCAACACAAGTGCGAAAAGTGGTTTCCTGCACCAACACAAGTGCGAAAAGTGGTTTTTCAACACTAACACAAGTGCGAAAAGTGGTTTTTCAACACTATCACAAGTGCAAAAAGTGTTTTGCCACACTAATACAAGTGCAAAAGTGGTTTCCTGCACCAACACAAGTGCGAAAAGTGGTTTTTCCACACTAATACAAGTGCGAAAAGTGGTTTTTCAACACTAACACAAGTGCGAAAAGTGGTTTTTCAACACTATCACAAGTGCAAAAAGTGTTTTTTCCACACTAATACAAGTGCAAAAGTGGTTTCCTGCACCAACACAAGTGCGAAAAGTGGTTTTTCAACACTAACACAAGTGCGAAAAGTGGTTTTTCAACACTATCACAAGTGCAAAAAGTGTTTTTCCACACTAATACAAGTGCAAAAGTGGTTTCCTGCACCAACACAAGTGCGAAAAGTGGTTTTTCCACACTAATACAAGTGCAAAAGTGGTTTACTGCACCAACACAAGTGCGAAAAGTTGTTTTTCAACACTAACACAAGTGCGAAAAGTGGTTTTTCAACACTATCACAAGTGCAAAAAGTGTTTTTCCACACTAATACAAGTGCAAAAGTGGTTTCCTGCACCAACACAAGTGCGAAAAGTGGTTTTTCAACACTAACACAAGTGCGAAAAGTGGTTTTTCAACACTAACACAAGTGCGAAAAGTGGTTTTTCCACACTAATACAAGTGCAAAAGTGGTTTCCTGCAGCAACACAAGTGCGAAAAGGGGTTTTTCAACACTAATACAAGTGCAAAAGTGGTTTCCTGCACCAACACAAGTGCGAAAAGTGGTTTTTCAACACTAACACAAGTGCGAAAAGTGTTTTTTCCACACTAATACAAGTGCAAAAGTGGTTTCCTACACCAACACAAGTGCGAAAAGTGGTTTTTCAACACTAACACAAGTGCGAAAAGTGGTTTTTCAACACTAACACAAGTGCGAAAAGTCGTTTTTCAACACTATCACAAGTGCAAAAAGTGTTTTTTTCCACACTAATGCAAGTGCAAAAGTGGTTTCCTGCACCAACACAAGTGCGAAAAGTGGTTTTCCACACTAATACAAGTGCAAAAGTGGTTTCCTGCACCAACACAAGTGCGAAAAGTGGTTTTTCCACACTAATACAAGTGCGAAAAGTGTTTTTTCCACACTAATACAAGTGCAAAAGTGGGTTTCCTGCACCAACACAAGTGCGAAAAGTGGTTTTTCCAACACTAACACAAGTGGGAAAAGTGGTTTTTCAACACTATCCCAAGTGCAAAAAGTGTTTTTTTCCACACTAATACAAGTGCAAAAGTGGTTTCCTTCACCAACACCAGTGTGAAAAGTTGTTTTTCAACACTAACACAAGTGCGAAAAAGTGGTTTTTCCAAACTAATACAAGTGCAAAAGTGGATTCCTGCACCAACACAAGTGCGAAAAGTGGATTTTCAACACTAACACAAGTGCGAAAAGTGGTTTTTCAACACTATCACAAGTGCAAAAAGTGTTTTTTCCACACTAATACATGTGCAAAAGTGGTTTCCTGCACCAACACAAGTGCGAAAAGTGGTTTTTCAACACTAACACAAGTGCGAAAAGTGGTTTTTCAACACTATCACAAGTGCAGAAAGTGTTTTTGCCACACTAATACAAGTGCAAAAGTGGTTTCCTGCACCAACACAAGTGCGAAAAGTGGTTTCCTTCACGAACAAAAGTGCGAAAAGTGGTTTTTCAACACTAACACAAGTGCAAAAAGTGTTTTTTTCCACACTAATACAAGTGCAAAAGTGGTTTCTCTGCACCAACACAAGTGCGAAAAGTGGTTTTTCAACACTAACACAAGTGCGAAAAGTGGTTTTTCAACACTATCACAAGTGCAAAAAGTGTTTTTGCCACACTAATACAAGTGCAAAAGTGGTTTCCTGCACCAACACAAGTGCGAAAAGTGGTTTCCTTCACTAACAAAAGTGCGAAAA
The DNA here is from genome assembly GCF_964187855.1 of Myxine glutinosa. NCBI lineage: Eukaryota > Metazoa > Chordata > Myxini > Myxiniformes > Myxinidae > Myxine > Myxine glutinosa. The sequence goes on along the minus strand of NW_027618092.1, from coordinate 63,105 downwards.
GTGGTTTTTCAACACTAACACAAGTGCGAAAAGTGGTTTTTCAACACTATCACAAGTGCAAAAAAGTGTTTTTTCCACACTAATACAAGTGCAAAAAGTGGTTTTTCAACACTAACACAAGTGCGAAAAGTGGGTTTTTCAACACTATCACAAGTGCAAAAAGTGTCTTTTCCACACTAATACAAGTGCAAAAGTGGTTTCCTGCACCAACACAAGTGCGAAAAGGGGTTTTTCAACACTAACCACAAGTGCGAAAAGTGTTTTTCAACACTATCACAAGTGCAAAAAGTGTTTTTCACACTAATACAAGTGCAAAAGTGGTTCTCCTGCACCAACACAAGTGCGAAAAGTGGTTTTTCCACACTAATACAAGTGCAAAAGTGGTTTACTGCACCAACACAAGTGCGAAAAGTTGTTTTTCAACACTAACACAAGTGCGAAAAGTGGTTTTTCAACACTATCACAAGTGCAAAAAAGTGTTTTTCCACACTAATACAAGTGCAAAAGTGGTTTCCTGCACCAACACAAGTGCGAAAAGTGGTTTTTCAACACTAACACAAGTGCGAAAAGTGGTTTTTCAACACTAACACATGTGCAAAAGTGGTTTTTCACACTAATGCAAGTGCAAAAGTGGTTTCCTGCACCAACACCAAGTGCGAAAAGGGGTTTTTCAACACTAATACAAGTGCAAAAGTGGTTTCCTGCACCAACACAAGTGCGAAAAGTGGTTTTTCAACACTAACACAAGTGCGAAAAGTGTTTTTTTCCACACTAATACAACTGCAAAAGTGGTTTCCTGCACCAACACAAGTGCGAAAAGTGGTTTTCAACACTAACACAAGTGCGAAAAGTGGTTTTTCAACACTAACACAAGTGCGAAAAGTGGTTTTTCAACACTATCACAAGTGCAAAAAAGTGTTTTTTCCACACTAATGCAAGTGCAAAGTTGGTTTCCTGCACCAACACAAGTGCGAAAAGTGGTTTTCCACACTAATACAAGTGCAAAAGTGGTTTCCTGCACCAACACAAGTGCGAAAAGTGGTTTTTCCACACTAATACAAGTGCGAAAAGTGTTTTTTCCACACTAATACAAGTGCAAAAGTGGTTTCCTGCACCAACACAAGTGCGAAAAGTGGTTTTTCAACACTAACACAAGTGGGGAAAAGTGGTTTTTCAACACTATCCCAAGTGCAAAAAGTGTTTTTTTCCACACTAATACAAGTGCAAAAGTGGTTTCCTGCACCAACACAAGGGCAAAAAGTGGTTTTTCAACACTAACACAAGTGCGAAAAGTGGTTTTTCAACACTATCACAAGTGCAAAAAGTGTTTTTGCCACACTAATACAAGTGCAAAAGTGGTTTCCTGCACCAACACAAGTGCGAAAAGTGGTTTCCTTCACGAACAAAAGTGCGAAAAGTGGTTTACAAGTGCAAAAAGTGTTTTTTCCACACTAATACAAGGGCAAAAGTGGTTTCCTGCACCAACACAAGTGCGAAAAGTGGTTTTTCAACACTAACACAAGTGCGAAAAGTGGTTTTTCAACACTATCACAAGTGCAAAAAGTGTTTTTGCCACACTAATACAAGTGCAAAAGTGGTTTCCTGCACCAACACAAGTGCGAAAAGTGGTTTCCTTCACTAACAAAAGTGCGAAAAGTGGTTTTTCAACACTAACACAAGTGCGAAAAGTGGTTTTTCAACACTATCACAAGTGCAAAAAGTGTTTTTTCCACACTAATACAAGTGCAAAAGTGGTTTCCTGCACCAACACATGTGCGAAAAGTGGTTTTTCAACACTAACACAAGTGCGAAAAGTGGTTTTTCAACACTAACACAAGTGCGAAAAGTTGTTTTTGCCACACTAATACAAGTGCAAAAGTGGTTTCCTGCACCAACACAAGTGCGAAAAGTTGTTTTTCAACACTAACACAAGTGCGAAAAGTGGTTTTTCAACACTATCACAAGTGCAAAAAGTGTTTTTTCCACACTAATACAAGTGCAAAAGTGGTTTCCTGTACCAACACAAGTGCGAAAAGCGGTTTCCTTCACTAACACATGTGCGAAAAGTGGATTTTCAACACTAACACAGGTGCGAAAAGTGGTTTCCTTCACCAACACCAGTGCGAAAAGTGGTTTCCTTCACTAACACAAGTGCGAAAAGTGGTTTTTCAACACTAACACAAGTGCGAAAAGTGTTTTTTCCACACTAATACAAGTGCAAAAGTGGTTTCCTACACCAACACAAGTGCGAAAAGTGGTTTCCTGCACCAACACAAGTGCGAAAAGTGGTTTCCTGCACCAACACAAGTGCGAAAAGTGGTTTTTCAACACTAACACAAGTGCGAAAAGTGGTTTTTCAACACTATCACAAGTGCAAAAAGTGTTTTGCCACACTAATACAAGTGCAAAAGTGGTTTCCTGCACCAACACAAGTGCGAAAAGTGGTTTTTCCACACTAATACAAGTGCAAAAAGTGGTTTTTCAACACTAACACAAGTGCGAAAAGTGGTTTTTCAACACTATCACAAGTGCAAAAAGTGTTTTTTCCACACTAATACAAGTGCAAAAGTGGTTTCCTGCACCAACACAAGTGCGAAAAGGGGTTTTTCAACACTAACACAAGTGCGAAAAGTGGTTTTTCAACACTATCACAAGTGCAAAAAGTGTTTTTCCACACTAATACAAGTGCAAAAGTGGTTTCCTGCACCAACACAAGTGCGAAAAGTGGTTTTTCCACACTAATACAAGTGCAAAAGTGGTTTCCTGCACCAACACAAGTGCGAAAAGTGGTTTTTCCACACTAATACAAGTGCGAAAAGTGTTTTTTCCACACTAATACAAGTGCAAAAGTGGTTTCCTGCACCAACACAAGTGCGAAAAGTGGTTTTTCAACACTAACACAAGTGGGAAAAGTGGTTTTTCAACACTATCCCAAGTGCAAAAAGTGTTTTTTCCACACTAATACAAGTGCAAAAGTGGTTTCCTTCACCAACACCAGTGCGATAAGTTGTTTTTCAACACTAACACAAGTGCGAAAAGTGGTTTTTCCACACTAATACAAGTGCAAAAGTGGTTTCCTGCACCAACACAAGTGCGAAAAGTGGATTTTCAACACTAACACAAGTGCGAAAAGTGGTTTTTCAACACTATCACAAGTGCAAAAAGTGTTTTTTCCACACTAATACAAGTGCAAAAGTGGTTTCCTGCACCAACACAAGTGCGAAAAGTGGTTTTTCAACACTAACACAAGTGCGAAAAGTGGTTTTTCAACACTATCACAAGTGCAAAAAGTGTTTTTTCCACACTAATGCAAGTGCAAAAGTGGTTTCCTGCACAAACACAAGTGCGAAAAGTGGTTTTTCCACACTAATACAAGTGCGAAAAGTGTTTTTTCCACACTAATACAAGTGCAAAAGTGGTTTCCTGCACCAACACAAGTGCGAAAAGTGGTTTTTCCACACTAACACAAGTGCGAAAAGTGTTGTTTCCACACTAATACAAGTGCAAAAGTGGTTTCCTGCACCAACACAAGTGCGAAAAGTGGTTTTTCAACACTAACACAAGTGGGAAAAGTGGTTTTTCCACACTAATACAAGTGCAAAAGTGGTTTCCTGCACCAACACAAGTGCGAAAAGTGGATTTTCAACACTAACACAAGTGCGAAAAGTGGTTTTTCAACACTATCACAAGTGCAAAAAGTGTTTTTTCCACACTAATACAAGTGCAAAAGTGGTTTCTTGCACCAAAACAAGTGCGAAAAGTGGTTTTTCAACACTAACACAAGTGCGAAAAGTGGTTTTCCACACCAACACCAGTGCAAAAAGTGTTTTTCCACACTAATACAAGTGCAAAAGTGGTTTCCTGCACCAACACAAGTGCGAAAAGTGGTTTTTCCACACTAATACAAGTGCGAAAAGTGGTTTTTCAACACTAACACAAGTGCGAAAAGTGGTTTTTCAACACTATCACAAGTGCAAAAAGTGTTTTTTCCACACTAATACAAGTGCAAAAGTGGTTTCCTGCACCAACACAAGTGCGAAAAGTGGTTTTTCAACACTAACACAAGTGCGAAAAGTGGTTTTTCAACACTATCACAAGTGCAAAAAGTGTTTTTCCACACTAATACAAGTGCAAAAGTGGTTTCCTGCACCAACACAAGTGCGAAAAGTGGTTTTTCCACACTAATACAAGTGCAAAAGTGGTTTACTGCACCAACACAAGTGCGAAAAGTTGTTTTTCAACACTAACACAAGTGCGAAAAGTGGTTTTTCAACACTATCACAAGTGCAAAAAGTGTTTTTCCACACTAATACAAGTGCAAAAGTGGTTTCCTGCACCAACACAAGTGCGAAAAGTGGTTTTTCAACACTAACACAAGTGCGAAAAGTGGTTTTTCAACACTAACACAAGTGCGAAAAGTGGTTTTTCCACACTAATACAAGTGCAAAAGTGGTTTCCTGCAGCAACACAAGTGCGAAAAGGGGTTTTTCAACACTAATACAAGTGCAAAAGTGGTTTCCTGCACCAACACAAGTGCGAAAAGTGGTTTTTCAACACTAACACAAGTGCGAAAAGTGTTTTTTCCACACTAATACAAGTGCAAAAGTGGTTTCCTACACCAACACAAGTGCGAAAAGTGGTTTTTCAACACTAACACAAGTGCGAAAAGTGGTTTTTCAACACTAACACAAGTGCGAAAAGTCGTTTTTCAACACTATCACAAGTGCAAAAAGTGTTTTTTCCACACTAATGCAAGTGCAAAAGTGGTTTCCTGCACCAACACAAGTGCGAAAAGTGGTTTTCCACACTAATACAAGTGCAAAAGTGGTTTCCTGCACCAACACAAGTGCGAAAAGTGGTTTTTCCACACTAATACAAGTGCGAAAAGTGTTTTTTCCACACTAATACAAGTGCAAAAGTGGTTTCCTGCACCAACACAAGTGCGAAAAGTGGTTTTTCAACACTAACACAAGTGGGAAAAGTGGTTTTTCAACACTATCCCAAGTGCAAAAAGTGTTTTTTCCACACTAATACAAGTGCAAAAGTGGTTTCCTTCACCAACACCAGTGTGAAAAGTTGTTTTTCAACACTAACACAAGTGCGAAAAGTGGTTTTTCCAAACTAATACAAGTGCAAAAGTGGATTCCTGCACCAACACAAGTGCGAAAAGTGGATTTTCAACACTAACACAAGTGCGAAAAGTGGTTTTTCAACACTATCACAAGTGCAAAAAGTGTTTTTTCCACACTAATACATGTGCAAAAGTGGTTTCCTGCACCAACACAAGTGCGAAAAGTGGTTTTTCAACACTAACACAAGTGCGAAAAGTGGTTTTTCAACACTATCACAAGTGCAGAAAGTGTTTTTGCCACACTAATACAAGTGCAAAAGTGGTTTCCTGCACCAACACAAGTGCGAAAAGTGGTTTCCTTCACGAACAAAAGTGCGAAAAGTGGTTTTTCAACACTAACACAAGTGCAAAAAGTGTTTTTTCCACACTAATACAAGTGCAAAAGTGGTTTCCTGCACCAACACAAGTGCGAAAAGTGGTTTTTCAACACTAACACAAGTGCGAAAAGTGGTTTTTCAACACTATCACAAGTGCAAAAAGTGTTTTTGCCACACTAATACAAGTGCAAAAGTGGTTTCCTGCACCAACACAAGTGCGAAAAGTGGTTTCCTTCACTAACAAAAGTGCGAAAAGTGGTTTTTCAACACTAACACAAGTGCGAAAAGTGGTTTTTCAACACTATCACAAGTGCAAAAAGTGTTTTTGCCACACTAATACAAGTGCAAAAGTGGTTTCCTGCACCAACACAAGTGCGAAAAGTGGTTTTTCAACACTAACACAAGTGCGAAAAGTGGTTTTTCAACACTAACACAAGTGCGAAAAGTGGTTTTCCACACTAATACAAGTGCAAAAGTGGTTTCCTGCACCAACACAAGTGCGAAAAGTTGTTTTTCAACACTAACATAAGTGCGAAAAGTGGTTTTTCAACACTATCACAAGTGCAAAAAGTGTTTTTTCCACACTAATACAAGTGCAAAAGTGGTTTCCTGCACCAACACAAGTGCGAAAAGCGGTTTCCTTCAATAACACATGTGCGAAAAGTGGATTTTCAACACTAACACAAGTGCGAAAAGTGGTTTCCTTGACCAACACCAGTGCGAAAAGTGGTTTCCTTCACTAACACAAGTGCGAAAAGTGGTTTTTCAACACTAACACAAGTGCGAAAAGTGTTTTTTCCACACTAATACAAGTGCAAAAGTGGTTTCCTACACCAACACAAGTGCGAAAAGTGGTTTCCTGCACCAACACAAGTCCGAAAAGTGGTTTCCTGCACCAACACAAGTGCAAAAAGTGGTTTTTCAACACTAACACAAGTGCGAAAAGTGGTTTTTCAACACTATCACAAGTGCAAAAAGTGTTTTTTCCACACTAATACAAGTGCAAAAGTGGTTTCCTGCACCAGCACAAGTGCTAAAAGTGTTTTTTCAACACTAATACAAGTGCAAAAGTGGTTTCCTGCACCAGCACAAGTGCGAAAAGTGGTTTTTCAACACTATCACAAGTGCAAAAAGTGTTTTTTCCACCCTAATACATGTGCAAAAGTGGTTTCCTGCACCAACACAAGTGCGAAAAGTGGTTTTTCAACACTAACACAAGTGCGAAAAGTGGTTTTTCAACACTATCACAAGTGCAGAAAGTGTTTTTGCCACACTAATACAAGTGCAAAAGTGGTTTCCTGCACCAACACAAGTGCGAAAAGTGGTTTCCTTCACGAACAAAAGTGCGAAAAGTGGTTTTTCAACACCAACACAAGTGCAAAAAGTGTTTTTTCCACACTAATACAAGTGCAAAAGTGGTTTCCTGCACCAACACAAGTGCGAAAAGTGGTTTTTCAACACTAACACAAGTGCGAAAAGTGGTTTTTCAACACTATCACAAGTGCAAAAAGTGTTTTTGCCACACTAATACAAGTGCAAAAGTGGTTTCCTGCACCAACACAAGTGCGAAAAGTGGTTTCCTTCACTAACAAAAGTGCGAAAAGTGGTTTTTCAACACTAACACAAGTGCGAAAAGTGGTTTTTCAACACTATCACAAGTGCAAAAAGTGTTTTTTCCACACTAATACAAGTGCAAAAGTGGTTTCCTGCACCAACACAAGTGCGAAAAGTGGTTTTTCAACACTAACACAAGTGCGAAAAGTGGTTTTTCAACACTAACACAAGTGCGAAAAGTGGTTTTTCCACACTAATACAAGTGAAAAAGTGGTTTCCTGCACCAACACAAGTGCGAAAAGTTGTTTTTCAACACTAACATAAGTGCGAAAAGTGGTTTTTCAACACTATCACAAGTGCAAAAAGTGTTTTTTCCCCACTAATACAAGTGCAAAAGTGGTTTCCTGCACCAACACAAGTGCGAAAAGCGGTTTCCTTCACTAACACATGTGCGAAAAGTGGATTTTCAACACTAACACAAGTGCGAAAAGTGGTTTCCTTGACCAACACCAGTGCGAAAAGTGGTTTCCTTCACTAACACAAGTGCGAAAATTGGTTTTTCAACACTAACACAAGTGCGAAAAGTGTTTTTTCCACACTAATACAAGTGCAAAAGTGGTTTCCTTCACCAACACCAGTGCGAAAAGTGGTTTCCTTCACTAACACAAGTGCGAAAAGTGGTTTTTCAACACTAACACAAGTGCGAAAAGTGTTTTTTCCACACTAATACAAGTGCAAAAGTGGTTTCCTACAACAACACAAGTGCGAAAAGTGGTTTCCTGCACCAACACAAGTGCGAAAAGTGGTTTCCTGCACCAACACAAGTGCGAAAAGTGGTTTTTCAACACTAACACAAGTGCGAAAAGTGGTTTTTCAACACTATCACAAGTGCAAAAAGTGTTTTGCCACACTAATACAAGTGCAAAAGTGGTTTCCTGAACCAACACAAGTGCGAAAAGTGGTTTTTCCACACTAATACAAGTGCAAAAAGTGGTTTTTCAACACTAACACAAGTGCGAAAAGTGGTTTTTCAACACTATCACAAGTGCAAAAAGTGTTTTTTCCACACTAATACAAGTGCAAAAGTGGTTTCCTGCACCAGCACAAGTGCGAAAAGGGGTTTTTCAACACTAACACAAGTGCGAAAAGTGGTTTTTCCACACTAATACAAGTGCAAAAGTGGTTTCCTGCACCAACACAAGTGCGAAAAGTGGTTTTTCCACACTAATACAAGTGCAAAAGTGGTTTCCTGCACCAACACAAGTGCGAAAAGTGGTTTTTCCACACTAATACAAGTGCGAAAAGTGTTTTTTCCACACTAATACAAGTGCAAAAGTGGTTTCCTGCACCAACACAAGTGCGAAAAGTGGTTTTTCAACACTAACACAAGTGGGAAAAGTGGTTTTTCAACACTATCCCAAGTGCAAAAAGTGTTTTTTCCACACTAATACAAGTGCAAAAGTGGTTTCCTTCACCAACACCAGTGCGATAAGTTGTTTTTCAACACTAACACAAGTGCGAAAAGTGGTTTTTCCACACTAATACAAGTGCAAAAGTGGTTTCCTGCACCAACACAAGTGCGAAAAGTGGATTTTCAACACTAACACAAGTGCGAAAAGTGGTTTTTCAACACTATCACAAGTGCAAAAAGTGTTTTTTCCACACTAATACAAGTGCAAAAGTGGTTTCCTGCACCAACACAAGTGCGAAAAGTGGTTTTTCAACACTAACACAAGTGCGAAAAGTGGTTTTTCAACACTATCACAAGTGCAAAAAGTGTTTTTGCCACACTAATACAAGTGCAAAAGTGGTTTCCTGCACCAACACAAGTGCGAAAAGTGGTTTCCTTCACGAACAAAAGTGCGAAAAGTGGTTTTTCAACACTAACACAAGTGCAAAAAGTGTTTTTTCCACACTAATACAAGTGCAAAAGTGGTTTCCTGCACCAACACAAGTGCGAAAAGTGGTTTTTCAACACTAACACAAGTGCGAAAAGTGGTTTTTCAACACTATCACAAGTGCAAAAAGTGGTTTTTCAACACTATCCCAAGTGCAAAAAGTGTTTTTTCCACACTAATACAAGTGCGAAAAGTGGTTTTTCAACACTAACACAAGTGCGAAAAGTGGTTTTTCAACACTAACACAAGTGGGAAAAGTGGTTTTTCAACACTATCCCAAGTGCAAAAAGTGTTTTTTCCACACTAATACAAGTGCAAAAGTGGTTTCCTTCACCAACACCAGTGTGAAAAGTTGTTTTTCAACACTAACACAAGTGCGAAAAGTGGTTTTTCCAAACTAATACAAGTGCAAAAGTGGATTCCTGCACCAACACAAGTGCGAAAAGTGGATTTTCAACACTAACACAAGTGCGAAAAGTGGTTTTTCAACACTATCACAAGTGCAAAAAGTGTTTTTTCCACACTAATACATGTGCAAAAGTGGTTTCCTGCACCAACACAAGTGCGAAAAGTGGTTTTTCAACACTAACACAAGTGCGAAAAGTGGTTTTTCAACACTATCACAAGTGCAGAAAGTGTTTTTGCCACACTAATACAAGTGCAAAAGTGGTTTCCTGCACCAACACAAGTGCGAAAAGTGGTTTCCTTCACGAACAAAAGTGCGAAAAGTGGTTTTTCAACACTAACACAAGTGCAAAAAGTGTTTTTTCCACACTAATACAAGTGCAAAAGTGGTTTCCTGCACCAACACAAGTGCGAAAAGTGGTTTTTCAACACTAACACAAGTGCGAAAAGTGGTTTTTCAACACTATCACAAGTGCAAAAAGTGTTTTTGCCACACTAATACAAGTGCAAAAGTGGTTTCCTGCACCAACACAAGTGCGAAAAGTGGTTTCCTTCACTAACAAAAGTGCGAAAAGTGGTTTTTCAACACTAACACAAGTGCGAAAAGTGGTTTTTCAACACTATCACAAGTGCAAAAAGTGTTTTTGCCACACTAATACAAGTGCAAAAGTGGTTTCCTGCACCAACACAAGTGCGAAAAGTGGTTTTTCAACACTAACACAAGTGCGAAAAGTGGTTTTTCAACACTAACACAAGTGCGAAAAGTGGTTTTTCCACACTAATACAAGTGCAAAAGTGGTTTCCTGCACCAACACAAGTGCGAAAAGTTGTTTTTCAACACTAACATAAGTGCGAAAAGTGGTTTTTCAACACTATCACAAGTGCAAAAAGTGTTTTTTCCACACTAATACAAGTGCAAAAGTGGTTTCCTGCACCAACACAAGTGCGAAAAGCGGTTTCCTTCAATAACACATGTGCGAAAAGTGGATTTTCAACACTAACACAAGTGCGAAAAGTGGTTTCCTTGACCAACACCAGTGCGAAAAGTGGTTTCCTTCACTAACACAAGTGCGAAAAGTGGTTTTTCAACACTAACACAAGTGCGAAAAGTGTTTTTTCCACACTAATACAAGTGCAAAAGTGGTTTCCTACACCAACACAAGTGCGAAAAGTGGTTTCCTGCACCAACACAAGTCCGAAAAGTGGTTTCCTGCACCAACACAAGTGCAAAAAGTGGTTTTTCAACACTAACACAAGTGCGAAAAGTGGTTTTTCAACACTATCACAAGTGCAAAAAGTGTTTTTTCCACACTAATACAAGTGCAAAAGTGGTTTCCTGCACCAGCACAAGTGCTAAAAGTGTTTTTTCAACACTAATACAAGTGCAAAAGTGGTTTCCTGCACCAGCACAAGTGCGAAAAGTGGTTTTTCAACACTATCACAAGTGCAAAAAGTGTTTTTTCCACCCTAATACATGTGCAAAAGTGGTTTCCTGCACCAACACAAGTGCGAAAAGTGGTTTTTCAACACTAACACAAGTGCGAAAAGTGGTTTTTCAACACTATCACAAGTGCAGAAAGTGTTTTTGCCACACTAATACAAGTGCAAAAGTGGTTTCCTGCACCAACACAAGTGCGAAAAGTGGTTTCCTTCACGAACAAAAGTGCGAAAAGTGGTTTTTCAACACCAACACAAGTGCAAAAAGTGTTTTTTCCACACTAATACAAGTGCAAAAGTGGTTTCCTGCACCAACACAAGTGCGAAAAGTGGTTTTTCAACACTAACACAAGTGCGAAAAGTGGTTTTTCAACACTATCACAAGTGCAAAAAGTGTTTTTGCCACACTAATACAAGTGCAAAAGTGGTTTCCTGCACCAACACAAGTGCGAAAAGTGGTTTCCTTCACTAACAAAAGTGCGAAAAGTGGTTTTTCAACACTAACACAAGTGCGAAAAGTGGTTTTTCAACACTATCACAAGTGCAAAAAGTGTTTTTTCCACACTAATACAAGTGCAAAAGTGGTTTCCTGCACCAACACAAGTGCGAAAAGTGGTTTTTCAACACTAACACAAGTGCGAAAAGTGGTTTTTCAACACTAACACAAGTGCGAAAAGTGGTTTTTCCACACTAATACAAGTGCAAAAGTGGTTTCCTGCACCAACACAAGTGCGAAAAGTTGTTTTTCAACACTAACATAAGTGCGAAAAGTGGTTTTTCAACACTATCACAAGTGCAAAAAGTGTTTTTTCCCCACTAATACAAGTGCAAAAGTGGTTTCCTGCACCAACACAAGTGCGAAAAGCGGTTTCCTTCACTAACACATGTGCGAAAAGTGGATTTTCAACACTAACACAAGTGCGAAAAGTGGTTTCCTTGACCAACACCAGTGCGAAAAGTGGTTTCCTTCACTAACACAAGTGCGAAAATTGGTTTTTCAACACTAACACAAGTGCGAAAAGTGTTTTTTCCACACTAATACAAGTGCAAAAGTGGTTTCCTTCACCAACACCAGTGCGAAAAGTGGTTTCCTTCACTAACACAAGTGCGAAAAGTGGTTTTTCAACACTAACACAAGTGCGAAAAGTGTTTTTTCCACACTAATACAAGTGCAAAAGTGGTTTCCTACACCAACACAAGTGCGAAAAGTGGTTTCCTGCACCAACACAAGTGCGAAAAGTGGTTTCCTGCACCAACACAAGTGCGAAAAATGGTTTTTCAACACTAACACAAGTGCGAAAAGTGGTTTTTCAACACTATCACAAGTGCAAAAAGTGTTTTGCCACACTAATACAAGTGCAAAAGTGGTTTCCTGAACCAACACAAGTGCGAAAAGTGGTTTTTCCACACTAATACAAGTGCAAAAAGTGGTTTTTCAACACTAACACAAGTGCGAAAAGTGGTTTTTCAACACTATCACAAGTGCAAAAAGTGTTTTTTCCACACTAATACAAGTGCAAAAGTGGTTTCCTGCACCAGCACAAGTGCGAAAAGGGGTTTTTCAACACTAACACAAGTGCGAAAAGTGGTTTTTCAACACTATCACAAGTGCAAAAAGGGTTTTTCCACACTAATACAAGTGCAAAAGTGGTTTCCTGCACCAACACAAGTGCGAAAAGTGGTTTTTCCACACTAATACAAGTGCAAAAGTGGTTTCCTGCACCAACACAAGTGCGAAAAGTGGTTTTTCCACACTAATACAAGCGCGAAAAGTGTTTTTTCCACACTAATACAAGTGCAAAAGTGGTTTCCTGCACCAACACAAGTGCGAAAAGTGGTTTTTCAACACTAACACAAGTGGGAAAAGTGGTTTTTCAACACTATCCCAAGTGCAAAAAGTGTTTTTTCCACACTAATACAAGTGCAAAAGTGGTTTCCTTCACCAACACCAGTGCGATAAGTTGTTTTTCAACACTAACACAAGTGCGAAAAGTGGTTTTTCCACACTAATACAAGTGCAAAAGTGGTTTCCTGCACCAACACAAGTGCGAAAAGTGGATTTTCAACACTAACACAAGTGCGAAAAGTGGTTTTTCAACACTATCACAAGTGCAAAAAGTGTTTTTTCCACACTAATACAAGTGCAAAAGTGGTTTCCTGCACCAACACAAGTGCGAAAAGTGGTTTTTCAACACTAACACAAGTGCGAAAAGTGGTTTTTCAACACTATCACAAGTGCAAAAAGTGTTTTTGCCACACTAATACAAGTGCAAAAGTGGTTTCCTGCACCAACACAAGTGCGAAAAGTGGTTTCCTTCACGAACAAAAGTGCGAAAAGTGGTTTTTCAACACTAACACAAGTGCAAAAAGTGTTTTTTCCACACTAATACAAGTGCAAAAGTGGTTTCCTGCACCAACACAAGTGCGAAAAGTGGTTTTTCAACACTAACACAAGTGCGAAAAGTGGTTTTTCAACACTATCACAAGTGCAAAAAGTGTTTTTGCCACACTAATACAAGTGCAAAAGTGGTTTCCTGCACCAACACAAGTGCGAAAAGTGGTTTCCTTCACTAACAAAAGTGCGAAAAGTGGTTTTTCAACACTAACACAAGTTCGAAAAGTGGTTTTTCAACACTATCACAAGTGCAAGAAGTGTTTTTTCCACACTAATACAAGTGCAAAAGTGGTTTCCTGCACCAACACATGTGCGAAAAGTGGTTTTTCAACACTAACACAAGTGCGAAAAGTGTTTTTTCAACACTAACACAAGTGCGAAAAGTGGTTTTTCCACACTAATACAAGTGCAAAAGTGGTTTCCTGCACCAACACAAGTGCGAAAAGTTGTTTTTCAACACTAACACAAGTGCGAAAAGTGGTTTTTCAACACTATCACAAGTGCAAAAAGTGTTTTTTCCACACTAATACAAGTGCAAAAGTGGTTTCCTGCACCAACACAAGTGCGAAAAGCGGTTTCCTTCACTAACACATGTGCGAAAAGTGGATTTTCAACACTAACACAGGTGCGAAAAGTGGTTTCCTTCACCAACTCCAGTGCGAAAGGTGGTTTCCTTCACTAACACAAGTGCGAAAAGTGGTTTTTCAACACTAACACAAGTGCGAAAAGTGTTTTTTTCCACACTAATACAAGTGCAAAAGTGGTTTCCTACACCAACACAAGTGCGAAAAGTGGTTTTTCCACACTAATACAAGTGCAAAAAGTGGTTTTTCAACACTAACACAAGTGCGAAAAGTGGTTTTTCAACACTATCACAAGTGCAAAAAGTGTTTTTTCCACACTAATACAAGTGCAAAAGTGGTTTCCTGCACCAACACAAGTGCGAAAAGGGGTTTTTCAACACTAACACAAGTGCGAAAAGTGGTTTTTCAACACTATCACAAGTGCAAAAAGTGTTTTTCCACACTAATACAAGTGCAAAAGTGGTTTCCTGCACCAACACAAGTGCGAAAAGTGGTTTTTCCACACTAATACAAGTGCAAAAGTGGTTTACTGCACCAACACAAGTGCGAAAAGTTGTTTTTCAACACTAACACAAGTGCGAAAAGTGGTTTTTCAACACTATCACAAGTGCAAAAAGTGTTTTTCCACACTAATACAAGTGCAAAAGTGGTTTCCTGCACCACACAAGTGCGAAAAGTGGTTTTTCAACACTAACACAAGTGCGAAAAGTGGTTTTTCAACACTAACACATGTGCAAAAAGTGGTTTTTCCACACTAATGCAAGTGCAAAAGTGGTTTCCTGCACCAACACAAGTGCGAAAAGGGGTTTTTCAACACTAATACAAGTGCAAAAGTGGTTTCCTGCACCAACACAAGTGCGAAAAGTGGTTTTTCAACACTAACACAAGTGCGAAAAGTGTTTTTTCCACACTAATACAACTGCAAAAGTGGTTTCCTGCACCAACACAAGTGCGAAAAGTGGTTTTTCAACACTAACACAAGTGCGAAAAGTGGTTTTTCAACACTAACACAAGTGCGAAAAGTGGTTTTTCAACACTATCACAAGTGCAAAAAGTGTTTTTTCCACACTAATGCAAGTGCAAAAGTGGTTTCCTGCACCAACACAAGTGCGAAAAGTGGTTTTTCCACACTAATACAAGTGCAAAAGTGGTTTCCTGCACCAACACAAGTGCGAAAAGTGGTTTTTCCACACTAATACAAGTGCGAAAAGTGTTTTTTCCACACTAATACAAGTGCAAAAGTGGTTTCCTGCACCAACACAAGTGCGAAAAGTGGTTTTTCAACACTAACACAAGTGGGAAAAGTGGTTTTTCAACACTATCCCAAGTGCAAAAAGTGTTTTTTCCACACTAATACAAGTGCAAAAGTGGTTTCCTTCACCAACACCAGTGCGAAAAGTTGTTTTTCAACACTAACACAAGTGCGAAAAGTGGTTTTTCCACACTAATACAAGTGCAAAAGTGGTTTACTGCACCAACACAAGTGCGAAAAGTGGATTTTCAACACTAACACAAGTGCGAAAAGTGGTTTTTCAACACTATCACAAGTGCAAAAAGTGTTTTTTCCACACTAATACAAGTGCAAAAGTGGTTTCCTGCACCAACACAAGGGCAAAAAGTGGTTTTTCAACACTAACACAAGTGCGAAAAGTTGTTTTTCAACACTATCACAAGTGCAAAAAGTGTTTTTGCCACACTAATACAAGTGCAAAAGTGGTTTCCTGCACCAACACAAGTGCGAAAAGTGGTTTCCTTCACGAACAAAAGTGCGAAAAGTGGTTTTTCAACACTAACACAAGTGCAAAAAGTGTTTTTTCCACACTAATACAAGTGCAAAAGTGGTTTCCTGACCAACACAAGTGCGAAAAGTGGTTTTTCAACACTAACACAAGTGCGAAAAGTGGTTTTTCAACACTATCACAAGTGCAAAAAGTGTTTTTGCCACACTAATACAAGTGCAAAAGTGGTTTCCTGCACCAACACAAGTGCGAAAAGTGGTTTCCTTCACTAACAAAAGTGCGAAAAGTGGTTTTTCAACACTAACACAAGTGCGAAAAGTGGTTTTTCAACACTATCACAAGTGCAAAAAGTGTTTTTTCCACACTAATACAAGTGCAAAAGTGGTTTCCTGCACCAACACATGTGCGAAAAGTGGTTTTTCAACACTAACACAAGTGCGAAAAGTGGTTTTTCAACACTAACACAAGTGCGAAAAGTGGTTTTTCCACACTAATACAAGTGCAAAAGTGGTTTCCTGCACCAACACAAGTGCGAAAAGTTGTTTTTCAACACTAACACAAGTGCGAAAAGTGGTTTTTCAACACTATCACAAGTGCAAAAAGTGTTTTTTCCACACTAATACAAGTGCAAAAGTGGTTTCCTGCACCAACACAAGTGCGAAAAGCGGTTTCCTTCACTAACACATGTGCAAAAAGTGGATTTTCAACACTAACACAGGTGCGAAAAGTGGTTTCCTTCACCAACACCAGTGCGAAAAGTGGTTTCCTTCACTAACACAAGTGCGAAAAGTGGTTTTTCAACACTAACACAAGTGCGAAAAGTGTTTTTTCCACACTAATACAAGTGCAAAAGTGGTTTCCTACACCAACACAAGTGCGAAAAGTGGTTTCCTGCACCAACACAAGTGCGAAAAGTGGTTTCCTGCACCAACACAAGTGCGAAAAGTGGTTTTTCAACACTAACACAAGTGCGAAAAGTGGTTTTTCAACACTATCACAAGTGCAAAAAGTGTTTTGCCACACTAATACAAGTGCAAAAGTGGTTTCCTGCACCAACACAAGTGCGAAAAGTGGTTTTTCCACACTAATACAAGTGCAAAAAGTGGTTTTTCAACACTAACACAAGTGCGAAAAGTGGTTTTTCAACACTATCACAAGTGCAAAAAGTGTTTTTTCCACACTAATACAAGTGCAAAAGTGGTTTCCTGCACCAACACAAGTGCGAAAAAGGGTTTTTCAACACTATCACAAGTGCAAAAAGTGTTTTTCCACACTAATACAAGTGCGAAAAGTGGTTTTTCAACACTATCACAAGTGCAAAAAGTGTTTTTCCACACTAATACAAGTGCAAAAGTGGTTTCCTGCACCAACACAAGTGCGAAAAGTGGTTTTTCCACACTAATACAAGTGCAAAAGTGGTTTCCTGCACCAACACAAGTGCGAAAAGTGGTTTTTCCACACTAATACAAGTGCGAAAAGTGTTTTTTCCACACTAATACAAGTGCAAAAGTGGTTTCCTGCACCAACACAAGTGCGAAAAGTGGTTTTTCAACACTAACACAAGTGGGAAAAGTGGTTTTTCAACACTATCCCAAGTGCAAAAAGTGTTTTTTCCACACTAATACAAGTGCAAAAGTGGTTTCCTTCACCAACACCAGTGCGATAAGTTGTTTTTCAACACTAACACAAGTGCGAAAAGTGGTTTTTCCACACTAATACAAGTGCAAAAGTGGTTTCCTGCACCAACACAAGTGCGAAAAGTGGATTTTCAACACTAACACAAGTGCGAAAAGTGGTTTTTCAACACTATCACAAGTGCAAAAAGTGTTTTTTCCACACTAACACAAGTGCAAAAGTGGTTTCCTGCACCAACACAAGTGCGAAAAGTGGTTTTTCAACACTAACACAAGTGCAAAAAGTGTTTTTTCCACACTAATGCAAGTGCAAAAGTGGTTTCCTGCACAAACACAAGTGCGAAAAGTGGTTTTTCCACACTAATACAAGTGCAAACAGTGTTTTTTCCACACTAATACAAGTGCAAAAGTGGTTTACTGCACCAACACAAGTGCGAAAAGTGGTTTTTCCACACTAACACAAGTGCGAAAAGTGTTTTTTCCACACTAATACAAGTGCAAAAGTGGTTTCCTGCACCAACACAAGTGCGAAAAGTGGTTTTTCAACACTAACACAAGTGGGAAAAGTGGTTTTTCCACACTAATACAAGTGCAAAAGTGGTTTCCTGCACCAACACAAGTGCGAAAAGTGGATTTTCAACACTAACACAAGTGCGAAAAGTGGTTTTTCAACACTATCACAAGTGCAAAAAGTGTTTTTTCCACACTAATACAAGTGCAAAAGTGGTTTCTTGCACCAAAACAAGTGCGAAAAGTGGTTTTTCAACACTAACACAAGTGCGAAAAGTGGTTTTCCACACCAACACCAGTGCAAAAAGTGTTTTTCCACACTAATACAAGTGCAAAAGTGGTTTCCTGCACCAACACAAGTGCGAAAAGTGGTTTTTCCACACTAATACAAGTGCGAAAAGTGGTTTTTCAACACTAACACAAGTGCGAAAAGTGGTTTTTCAACACTATCACAAGTGCAAAAAGTGTTTTTTCCACACTAATACAAGTGCAAAAGTGGTTTCCTGCACCAACACAAGTGCGAAAAGTTGTTTTTCAACACTAACATAAGTGCGAAAAGTGGTTTTTCAACACTATCACAAGTGCAAAAAGTGTTTTTTCCCCACTAATACAAGTGCAAAAGTGGTTTCCTGCACCAACACAAGTGCGAAAAGCGGTTTCCTTCACTAACATATGTGCGAAAAGTGGATTTTCAACACTAACACAAGTGCGAAAAGTGGTTTCCTTGACCAACACCAGTGCGAAAAGTGGTTTCCTTCACTAACACAAGTGCGAAAAGTGGTTTTTCAACACTAACACAAGTGCGAAAAGTGTTTTTTCCACACTAATACAAGTGCAAAAGTGGTTTCCTTCACCAACACCAGTGCGAAAAGTGGTTTCCTTCACTAACACAAGTGCGAAAAGTGGTTTTTCAACACTAACACAAGTGCGAAAAGTGTTTTTTCCACACTAATACAAGTGCAAAAGTGGTTTCCTACACCAACACAAGTGCGAAAAGTGGTTTCCTGCACCAACACAAGTGCGAAAAGTGGTTTCCTGCACCAACACAAGTGCGAAAAGTGGTTTTTCAACACTAACACAAGTGCGAAAAGTGGTTTTTCAACACTATCACAAGTGCAAAAAGTGTTTTGCCACACTAATACAAGTGCAAAAGTGGTTTCCTGCACCAACACAAGTGAGAAAAGTGGTTTTTCCACACTAATACAAGTGCAAAAAGTGGTTTTTCAACACTAACACAAGTGCGAAAAGTGGTTTTTCAACACTATCACAAGTGCAAAAAGTGTTTTTTCCACACTAATACAAGTGCAAAAGTGGTTTCCTGCACCAACACAAGTGCGAAAAGGGGTTTTTCAACACTAACACAAGTGCGAAAAGTGGTTTTTCAACACTATCACAAGTGCAAAAAGTGTTTTTCCACACTAATACAAGTGCAAAAGTGGTTTCCTGCACCAACACAAGTGCGAAAAGTGGTTTTTCCACACTAATACAAGTGCAAAAGTGGTTTCCTGCACCAACACAAGTGCGAAAAGTGGTTTTTCCACACTAATACAAGTGCGAAAAGTGTTTTTTCCACACTAATACAAGTGCAAAAGTGGTTTCCTGCACCAACACAAGTGCGAAAAGTGGTTTTTCAACACTAACACAAGTGGGAAAAGTGGTTTTTCAACACTATCCCAAGTGCAAAAAGTGTTTTTTCCACACTAATACAAGTGCAAAAGTGGTTTCCTTCACCAACACCAGTGCGATAAGTTGTTTTTCAACACTAACACAAGTGCGAAAAGTGGTTTTTCCACACTAATACAAGTGCAAAAGTGGTTTCCTGCACCAACACAAGTGCGAAAAGTGGATTTTCAACACTAACACAAGTGCGAAAAGTGGTTTTTCAACACTATCACAAGTGCAAAAAGTGTTTTTTCCACACTAATACAAGTGCAAAAGTGGTTTCCTGCACCAACACAAGTGCGAAAAGTGGTTTTTCAACACTAACACAAGTGCGAAAAGTGGTTTTTCAACACTATCACAAGTGCAAAAAGTGTTTTTGCCACACTAATACAAGTGCAAAAGTGGTTTCCTGCACCAACACAAGTGCGAAAAGTGGTTTCCTTCACGAACAAAAGTGCGAAAAGTGGTTTTTCAACACTAACACAAGTGCAAAAAGTGTTTTTTCCACACTAATACAAGTGCAAAAGTGGTTTCCTGCACCAACACAAGTGCGAAAAGTGGTTTTTCAACACTAACACAAGTGCGAAAAGTGGTTTTTCAACACTATCACAAGTGCAAAAAGTGTTTTTGCCACACTAATACAAGTGCAAAAGTGGTTTCCTGCACCAACACAAGTGCGAAAAGTGGTTTCCTTCACTAACAAAAGTGCGAAAAGTGGTTTTTCAACACTAACACAAGTTCGAAAAGTGGTTTTTCAACACTATCACAAGTGCAAGAAGTGTTTTTTCCACACTAATACAAGTGCAAAAGTGGTTTCCTGCACCAACACATGTGCGAAAAGTGGTTTTTCAACACTAACACAAGTGCGAAAAGTGGTTTTTCAACACTAACACAAGTGCGAAAAGTGGTTTTTCCACACTAATACAAGTGCAAAAGTGGTTTCCTGCACCAACACAAGTGCGAAAAGTTGTTTTTCAACACTAACACAAGTGCGAAAAGTGGTTTTTCAACACTATCACAAGTGCAAAAAGTGTTTTTTCCACACTAATACAAGTGCAAAAGTGGTTTCCTGCACCAACACAAGTGCGAAAAGCGGTTTCCTTCACTAACACATGTGCGAAAAGTGGATTTTCAACACTAACCCAGGTGCGAAAAGTGGTTTCCTTCACCAACTCCAGTGCGAAAGGTGGTTTCCTTCACTAACACAAGTGCGAAAAGTGGTTTTTCAACACTAACACAAGTGCGAAAAGTGTTTTTTCCACACTAATACAAGTGCAAAAGTGGTTTCCTACACCAACACAAGTGCGAAAAGTGGTTTTTCCACACTAATACAAGTGCAAAAAGTGGTTTTTCAACACTAACACAAGTACGAAAAGTGGTTTTTCAACACTATCACAAGTGCAAAAAGTGTTTTTTCCACACTAATACAAGTGCAAAAGTGGTTTCCTGCACCAACACAAGTGCGAAAAGGGGTTTTTCAACACTAACACAAGTGCGAAAAGTGGTTTTTCAACACTATCACAAGTGCAAAAAGTGTTTTTCCACACTAATACAAGTGCAAAAGTGGTTTCCTGCACCAACACAAGTGCGAAAAGTGGTTTTTCCACACTAATACAAGTGCAAAAGTGGTTTACTGCACCAACACAAGTGCGAAAAGTTGTTTTTCAACACTAACACAAGTGCGAAAAGTGGTTTTTCAACACTATCACAAGTGCAAAAAGTGTTTTTCCACACTAATACAAGTGCAAAAGTGGTTTCCTGCACCAACACAAGTGCGAAAAGTGGTTTTTCAACACTAACACAAGTGCGAAAAGTGGTTTTTCAACACTAACACATGTGCAAAAAGTGGTTTTTCCACACTAATGCAAGTGCAAAAGTGGTTTCCTGCACCAACACAAGTGCGAAAAGGGGTTTTTCAACACTAATACAAGTGCAAAAGTGGTTTCCTGCACCAACACAAGTGCGAAAAGTGGTTTTTCAACACTAACACAAGTGTGAAAAGTGTTTTTTCCACACTAATACAACTGCAAAAGTGGTTTCCTGCACCAACACAAGTGCGAAAAGTGGTTTTTCAACACTAACACAAGTGCGAAAAGTGGTTTTTCAACACTAACACAAGTGCGAAAAGTGGTTTTTCAACACTATCACAAGTGCAAAAAGTGTTTTTTCCACACTAATGCAAGTGCAAAAGTGGTTTCCTGCACCAACACAAGTGCGAAAAGTGGTTTTTCCACACTAATACAAGTGCAAAAGTGGTTTCCTGCACCAACACAAGTGCGAAAAGTGGTTTTTCCACACTAATACAAGTGCGAAAAGTGTTTTTTCCACACTAATACAAGTGCAAAAGTGGTTTCCTGCACCAACACAAGTGCGAAAAGTGGTTTTTCAACACTAACACAAGTGGGAAAAGTGGTTTTTCAACACTATCCCAAGTGCAAAAAGTGTTTTTTCCACACTAATACAAGTGCAAAAGTGGTTTCCTTCACCAACACCAGTGCGAAAAGTTGTTTTTCAACACTAACACAAGTGCGAAAAGTGGTTTTTCCACACTAATACAAGTGCAAAAGTGGTTTACTGCACCAACACAAGTGCGAAAAGTGGATTTTCAACACTAACACAAGTGCGAAAAGTGGTTTTTCAACACTATCACAAGTGCAAAAAGTGTTTTTTCCACACTAATACAAGTGCAAAAGTGGTTTCCTGCACCAACACAAGGGCAAAAAGTGGTTTTTCAACACTAACACAAGTGCGAAAAGTGGTTTTTCAACACTATCACAAGTGCAAAAAGTGTTTTTGCCACACTAATACAAGTGCAAAAGTGGTTTCCTGCACCAACACAAGTGCGAAAAGTGGTTTCCTTCACGAACAAAAGTGCGAAAAGTGGTTTTTCAACACTAACACAAGTGCAAAAAGTGTTTTTTCCACACTAATACAAGTGCAAAAGTGGTTTCCTGCACCAACACAAGTGCGAAAAGTGGTTTTTCAACACTAACACAAGTGCGAAAAGTGGTTTTTCAACACTATCACAAGTGCAAAAAGTGTTTTTGCCACACTAATACAAGTGCAAAGGTGGTTTCCTGCACCAACACAAGTGCGAAAAGTGGTTTCCTTCACTAACAAAAGTGCGAAAAGTGGTTTTTCAACACTAACACAAGTGCGAAAAGTGGTTTTTCAACACTATCACAAGTGCAAAAAGTGTTTTTTCCACACTAATACAAGTGCAAAAGTGGTTTCCTGCACCAACACATGTGCGAAAAGTGGTTTTTCAACACTAACACAAGTGCGAAAAGTGGTTTTTCCACACTAATACAAGTGCAAAAGTGGTTTCCTGCACCAACACAAGTGCGAAAAGTTGTTTTTCAACACTAACACAAGTGCGAAAAGTGGTTTTTCAACACTATCACAAGTGCAAAAAGGGTTTTTTCCACACTAATACAAGTGCAAAAGTGGTTTCCTGCACCAACACAAGTGCGAAAAGCGGTTTCCTTCACTAACACATGTGCGAAAAGTGGATTTTCAACACTAACACAGGTGTGAAAAGTGGTTTCCTTCACCAACACCAGTGCGAAAAGTGGTTTCCTTCACTAACACAAGTGCGAAAAGTGGTTTTTCAACACTAACACAAGTGCGAAAAGTGTTTTTCCACACTAATACAAGTGCAAAAGTGGTTTCCTACACCAACACAAGTGCGAAAAGTGGTTTCCTGCACCAACACAAGTGCGAAAAGTGGTTTCCTGCACCAACACAAGTGCGAAAAGTGGTTTTTCAACACTAACACAAGTGCGAAAAGTGGTTTTTCAACACTATCACAAGTGCAAAAAGTGTTTTGCCACACTAATACAAGTGCAAAAGTGGTTTCCTGCACCAACACAAGTGCGAAAAGTGGTTTTTCCACACTAATACAAGTGCAAAAAGTGGTTTTTCAACACTAACACAAGTGCGAAAAGTGGTTTTTCAACACTATCACAAGTGCAAAAAGTGTTTTTTCCACACTAATACAAGTGCAAAAGTGGTTTCCTGCACCAACACAAGTGCGAAAAAGGGTTTTTCAACACTATCACAAGTGCAAAAAGTGTTTTTCCACACTAATACAAGTGCGAAAAGTGGTTTTTCAACACTATCACAAGTGCAAAAAGTGTTTTTCCACACTAATACAAGTGCAAAAGTGGTTTCCTGCACCAACACAAGTGCGAAAAGTGGTTTTTCCACACTAATACAAGTGCAAAAGTGGTTTCCTGCACCAACACAAGTGCGAAAAGTGGTTTTTCCACACTAATACAAGTGCGAAAAGTGTTTTTTCCACACTAATACAAGTGCAAAAGTGGTTTCCTGCACCAACACAAGTGCGAAAAGTGGTTTTTCAACACTAACACAAGTGGGAAAAGTGGTTTTTCAACACTATCCCAAGTGCAAAAAGTGTTTTTTCCACACTAATACAAGTGCAAAAGTGGTTTCCTTCACCAACACCAGTGCGATAAGTTGTTTTTCAACACTAACACAAGTGCGAAAAGTGGTTTTTCCACACTAATACAAGTGCAAAAGTGGTTTCCTGCACCAACACAAGTGCGAAAAGTGGATTTTCAACACTAACACAAGTGCGAAAAGTGGTTTTTCAACACTATCACAAGTGCAAAAAGTGTTTTTTCCACACTAATACAAGTGCAAAAGTGGTTTCCTGCACCAACACAAGTGCGAAAAGTGGTTTTTCAACACTAACACAAGTGCGAAAAGTGGTTTTTCAACACTATCACAAGTGCAAAAAGTGTTTTTTCCACACTAATGCAAGTGCAAAAGTGGTTTCCTGCACAAACACAAGTGCGAAAAGTGGTTTTTCCACACTAATACAAGTGCAAAAAGTGTTTTTTCCACACTAATACAAGTGCAAAAGTGGTTTCCTGCACCAACACAAGTGCGAAAAGTAGTTTTTCCACACTAACACAAGTGCGAAAAGTGTTTTTTCCACACTAATACAAGTGTAAAAGTGGTTTCCTGCACCAACACAAGTGCGAAAAGTGGTTTTTCAACACTAACACAAGTGGGAAAAGTGGTTTTTCCACACTAATACAAGTGCAAAAGTGGTTTCCTGCACCAACACAAGTGCGAAAAGTGGATTTTCAACACTAACACAAGTGCGAAAAGTGGTTTTTCAACACTATCACAAGTGCAAAAAGTGTTTTTTCCACACTAATACAAGTGCAAAAGTGGTTTCTTGCACCAAAACAAGTGCGAAAAGTGGTTTTTCAACACTAACACAAGTGCGAAAAGTGGTTTTCCACACCAACACCAGTGCAAAAAGTGTTTTTCCACACTAATACAAGTGCAAAAGTGGTTTCCTGCACCAACACAAGTGCGAAAAGTGGTTTTTCCACACTAATACAAGTGCGAAAAGTGGTTTTTCAACACTAACACAAGTGCGAAAAGTGGTTTTTCAACACTATCACAAGTGCAAAAAGTGTTTTTTCCACACTAATACAAGTGCAAAAGTGGTTTCCTGCACCAACACAAGTGCGAAAAGTGGTTTTTCAACACTAACACAAGTGCGAAAAGTGGTTTTTCAACACTATCACAAGTGCAGAAAGTGTTTTTGCCACACTAATACAAGTGCAAAAGTGGTTTCCTGCACCAACACAAGTGCGAAAAGTGGTTTCCTTCACGAACAAAAGTGCGAAAAGTGGTTTTTCAACACTAACACAAGTGCAAAAAGTGTTTTTTCCACACTAATACAAGTGCAAAAGTGGTTTCCTGCACCAACACAAGTGCGAAAAGTGGTTTTTCAACACTAACACAAGTGCGAAAAGTGGTTTTTCAACACTATCACAAGTGCAAAAAGTGTTTTTGCCACACTAATACAAGTGCAAAAGTGGTTTCCTGCACCAACACAAGTGCGAAAAGTGGTTTCCTTCACTAACAAAAGTGCGAAAAGTGGTTTTTCAACACTAACACAAGTGCGAAAAGTGGTTTTTCAACACTATCACAAGTGCAAAAAGTGTTTTTTCCACACTAATACAAGTGCAAAAGTGGTTTCCTGCACCAACACAAGTGCGAAAAGTGGTTTTTCAACACTAACACAAGTGCGAAAAGTGGTTTTTCAACACTAACACAAGTGCGAAAAGTGGTTTTTCCACATTAATACAAGTGCAAAAGTGGTTTCCTGCACCAACACAAGTGCGAAAAGTTGTTTTTCAACACTAACATAAGTGCGAAAAGTGGTTTTTCAACACTATCACAAGTGCAAAAAGTGTTTTTTCCACACTAATACAAGTGCAAAAGTGGTTTCCTGCACCAACACAAGTGCAAAAAGCGGTTTCCTTCACTAACACATGTGCGAAAAGTGGATTTTCAACACTAACACAAGTGCGAAAAGTGGTTTCCTTGACCAACACCAGTGCGAAAAGTGGTTTCCTTCACTAACAAAAGTGCGAAAAGTGGTTTTTCAACACTAACACAAGTGCGAAAAGTGTTTTTTCCACACTAATACAAGTGCAAAAGTGGTTTCCTACACCAACACAAGTGTGAAAAGTGGTTTCCTGCACCAACACAAGTCCGAAAAGTGGTTTCCTGCACCAACACAAGTGCAAAAAGTGGTTTTTCAACACTAACACAAGTGCGAAAAGTGATTTTTCAACACTATCACAAGTGCAAAAAGTGTTTTTTCCACACTAATACAAGTGCAAAAGTGGTTTCCTGCACCAGCACAAGTGCTAAAAGTGTTTTTTCAACACTAATACAAGTGCAAAAGTGGTTTCCTGCACCAGCAGAAGTGCGAAAAGTGGTTTTTCAACACTATCACAAGTGCAAAAAGTGTTTTTTCCACACTAATACATGTGCAAAAGTGGTTTCCTGCACCAACACAAGTGCGAAAAGTGGTTTTTCAACACTAACACAAGTGTGAAAAGTGGTTTTTCAACACTATCACAAGTGCAGAAAGTGTTTTTGCCACACTAATACAAGTGCAAAAGTGGTTTCCTGCACCAACACAAGTGCGAAAAGTGGTTTCCTTCACGAACAAAAGTGCGAAAAGTGGTTTTTCAACACCAACACAAGTGCAAAAAGTGTTTTTTCCACACTAATACAAGTGCAAAAGTGGTTTCCTGCACCAACACAAGTGCGAAAAGTGGTTTTTCAACACTAACACAAGTGCGAAAAGTGGTTTTTCAACACTATCACAAGTGCAAAAAGTGTTTTTGCCACACTAATACAAGTGCAAAAGTGGTTTCCTGCACCAACACAAGTGCGAAAAGTGGTTTCCTTCACTAACAAAAGGGCGAAAAGTGGTTTTTCAACACTAACACAAGTGCGAAAAGTGGTTTTTCAACACTAACACAAGTGCGAAAAGTGGTTTTTCAACACTATCACAAGTGCAAAAAGTGTTTTTTCCACACTAATACAAGTGCAAAAGTGGTTTCCTGCACCAACACAAGTGCGAAAAGTGGTTTTTCAACACTAACACAAGTGCGAAAAGTGGTTTTTCCACACTAATACAAGTGCAAAAGTGGTTTCCTGCACCAACACAAGTGCGAAAAGTTGTTTTTCAACACTAACATAAGTGCGAAAAGTGGTTTTTCAACACTATCACAAGTGCAAAAAGTGTTTTTTCCCCACTAATACAAGTGCAAAAGTGGTTTCCTGCACCAACACAAGTGCGAAAAGCGGTTTCCTTCACTAACACATGTGCGAAAAGTGGATTTTCAACACTAACACAAGTGCGAAAAGTGGTTTCCTTGACCAACACCAGTGCGAAAAGTGGTTTCCTTCACTAACACAAGTGCGAAAAGTGGTTTTTCAACACTAACACAAGTGCGAAAAGTGTTTTTTCCACACTAATACAAGTGCAAAAGTGGTTTCCTTCACCAACACCAGTGCGAAAAGTGGTTTCCTTCACTAACACAAGTGCGAAAAGTGGTT
Source organism: Myxine glutinosa (assembly GCF_964187855.1). NCBI lineage: Eukaryota > Metazoa > Chordata > Myxini > Myxiniformes > Myxinidae > Myxine > Myxine glutinosa. Next base: position 35,934 of record NW_027618092.1, on the reverse strand, counting down.
TTTCAACACTAACACAAGTGCGAAAAGTGTTTTTTCCACACTAATACAAGTGCAAAAGTGGTTTCCTACACCAACACAAGTGCGAAAAGTGGTTTCCTGCACCAACACAAGTGCGAAAAGTGGTTTCCTGCACCAACACAAGTGCGAAAAGTGGTTTTTCAACACTAACACAAGTGCGAAAAGTGGTTTTTCAACACTATCACAAGTGCAAAAAGTGTTTTGCCACACTAATACAAGTGCAAAAGTGGTTTCCTGCACCAACACAAGTGCGAAAAGTGGTTTTTCCACACTAATACAAGTGCAAAAAGTGGTTTTTCAACACTAACACAAGTGCGAAAAGTGGTTTTTCAACACTATCACAAGTGCAAAAAGTGTTTTTTCCACACTAATACAAGTGCAAAAGTGGTTTCCTGCACCAACACAAGTGCGAAAAGGGGTTTTTCAACACTAACACAAGTGCGAAAAGTGGTTTTTCAACACTATCACAAGTGCAAAAAGTGTTTTTCCACACTAATACAAGTGCAAAAGTGGTTTCCTGCACCAACACAAGTGCGAAAAGTGGTTTTTCCACACTAATACAAGTGCAAAAGTGGTTTCCTGCACCAACACAAGTGCGAAAAGTGGTTTTTCCACACTAATACAAGTGCGAAAAGTGTTTTTTCCACACTAATACAAGTGCAAAAGTGGTTTCCTGCACCAACACAAGTGCGAAAAGTGGTTTTTCAACACTAACACAAGTGGGAAAAGTGGTTTTTCAACACTATCCCAAGTGCAAAAAGTGTTTTTTCCACACTAATACAAGTGCAAAAGTGGTTTCCTTCACCAACACCAGTGCGATAAGTTGTTTTTCAACACTAACACAAGTGCGAAAAGTGGTTTTTCCACACTAATACAAGTGCAAAAGTGGTTTCCTGCACCAACACAAGTGCGAAAAGTGGATTTTCAACACTAACACAAGTGCGAAAAGTGGTTTTTCAACACTATCACAAGTGCAAAAAGTGTTTTTTCCACACTAATACAAGTGCAAAAGTGGTTTCCTGCACCAACACAAGTGCGAAAAGTGGTTTTTCAACACTAACACAAGTGCGAAAAGTGGTTTTTCAACACTATCACAAGTGCAAAAAGTGTTTTTGCCACACTAATACAAGTGCAAAAGTGGTTTCCTGCACCAACACAAGTGCGAAAAGTGGTTTCCTTCACGAACAAAAGTGCGAAAAGTGGTTTTTCAACACTAACACAAGTGCAAAAAGTGTTTTTTCCACACTAATACAAGTGCAAAAGTGGTTTCCTGCACCAACACAAGTGCGAAAAGTGGTTTTTCAACACTAACACAAGTGCGAAAAGTGGTTTTTCAACACTATCACAAGTGCAAAAAGTGTTTTTGCCACACTAATACAAGTGCAAAAGTGGTTTCCTGCACCAACACAAGTGCGAAAAGTGGTTTCCTTCACTAACAAAAGTGCGAAAAGTGGTTTTTCAACACTAACACAAGTTCGAAAAGTGGTTTTTCAACACCATCACAAGTGCAAGAAGTGTTTTTTCCACACTAATACAAGTGCAAAAGTGGTTTCCTGCACCAACACATGTGCGAAAAGTGGTTTTTCAACACTAACACAAGTGCGAAAAGTGGTTTTTCAACACTAACACAAGTGCGAAAAGTGGTTTTTCCACACTAATACAAGTGCAAAAGTGGTTTCCTGCACCAACACAAGTGCGAAAAGTTGTTTTTCAACACTAACACAAGTGCGAAAAGTGGTTTTTCAACACTATCACAAGTGCAAAAAGTGTTTTTTCCACACTAATACAAGTGCAAAAGTGGTTTCCTGCACCAACACAAGTGCGAAAAGCGGTTTCCTTCACTAACACATGTGCGAAAAGTGGATTTTCAACACTAACACAGGTGCGAAAAGTGGTTTCCTTCACCAACTCCAGTGCGAAAGGTGGTTTCCTTCACTAACACAAGTGCGAAAAGTGGTTTTTCAACACTAACACAAGTGCGAAAAGTGTTTTTCCACACTAATACAAGTGCAAAAGTGGTTTCCTGCACCAGCACAAGTGCTAAAAGTGGTTTTTCAACACTAATACAAGTGCAAAAGTGGTTTCCTGCACCAACACAAGTGCGAAAAGTGGTTTTTCAACACTAACACAAGTGCGAAAAGTGGTTTTTCAACACTAACACAAGTGCAAAAAGTGTTTTTTCCACACTAATACAAGTGCAAAAGTGGTTTCCTGCACCAACACAAGTGCGAAAAGTGGGTTTTCAACACTAACACAAGTGCGAAAAGTGGTTTTTCAACACTAACACAAGTGCGAAAAGTGGTTTTTCAACACTATCACAAGTGCAAAAAGTGTTTTTTCCACACTAATACAAGTGCAAAAGTGGTTTACTGCACCAACACAAGTGCGAAAAGTGGTTTTTCAACACTAACACAAGTGCGAAAAGTGGTTTTTCAACACTATCACAAGTGCAAAAAGTGTTTTTCCACACTAATACAAGTGCAAAAGTGGTTTCCTGCTCCAACACAAGTGCGAAAAGTGGTTTTTCCACCCTTATACAAGTGCAAAAGTGGTTTACTGCACCAACACAAGTGCGAAAAGTTGTTTTTCAACACTAACACAAGTGCGAAAATTGTTTTTTCAACACTATCACAAGTGCAAAAAGTGTTTTTCCACACTAATACAAGTGCAAAAGTGGTTTCCTGCACCAACACAAGTGCGAAAAGTGGTTTTTCAACACTAACACAAGTGCGAAAAGTGGTTTTTCAACACTAACACAAATGCGAAAAGTGGTTTTCCACACTAATACAAGTGCAAAAGTGGTTTCCTGCACCAACACAAGTGCGAAAAGGGGTTTTTCAACACTAATACAAGTGCAAAAGTGGTTTCCTGCACCAACACAAGTGCGAAAAGTGGTTTTTCAACACTAACACAAGTGCGAAAAGTGTTTTTTCCACACTAATACAAGTGCAAAAGTGGTTTCCTGCACCAACACAAGTGAGAAAAGTGGTTTTTCAACACTAACACAAGTGCGAAAAGCGGTTTTTCAACACTAACACAAGTGCGAAAAGTGGTTTTTCAACACTATCACAAGTGCAAAAAGTGTTTTTTCCACACTAATGCAAGTGCAAAAGTGGTTTCCTGCACCAACACATGTGCGAAAAGTGGTTTTTCCACACTAATACAAGTGCAAAAGTGGTTTCCTGCACCAACACAAGTGCGAAAAGTGGTTTTTCCACACTAATACAAGTGCGAAAAGTGTTTTTTCCACACTAATACAAGTGCAAAAGTGGTTTCCTGCACCAACACAAGTGCGAAAAGTGGTTTTTCAACACTAACACAAGTGCGAAAAGTGGTTTTTCCACACTAATACAAGTGCGAAAAGTGTTTTTTCCACACTAATACAAGTGCAAAAGTGGTTTCCTGCACCAACACAAGTGCGAAAAGTGGTTTTTCAACACTAACACAAGTGGGAAAAGTGGTTTTTCAACACTATCCCAAGTGCAAAAAGTGTTTTTTCCACACTAATACAAGTGCAAAAGTGGTTTCCTTCACCAACACCAGTGCGAAAAGTTGTTTTTCAACACTAACACAAGTGCGAAAAGTGGTTTTTCCACACTAATACAAGTGCAAAAGTGGTTTACTGCACCAACACAAGTGCGAAAAGTGGATTTTCAACACTAACACAAGTGCGAAAAGTGGTTTTTCAACACTATCACAAGTGCAAAAAGTGTTTTTTCCACACTAATACAAGTGCAAAAGTGGTTTCCTGCACCAACACAAGGGCAAAAAGTGGTTTTTCAACACTAACACAAGTGCGAAAAGTGGTTTTTCAACACTATCACAAGTGCAAAAAGTGTTTTTGCCACACTAATACAAGTGCAAAAGTGGTTTCCTGCACCAACACAAGTGCGAAAAGTGGTTTCCTTCACGAACAAAAGTGCGAAAAGTGGTTTTTCAACACTAACACAAGTGCAAAAAGTGTTTTTTCCACACTAATACAAGTGCAAAAGTGGTTTCCTGCACCAACACAAGTGCGAAAAGTGGTTTTTCAACACTAACACAAGTGCGAAAAGTGGTTTTTCAACACTATCACAAGTGCAAAAAGTGTTTTTGCCACACTAATACAAGTGCAAAAGTGGTTTCCTGCACCAACACAAGTGCGAAAAGTGGTTTCCTTCACTAACAAAAGTGCGAAAAGTGGTTTTTCAACACTAACACAAGTGCGAAAAGTGGTTTTTCAACACTATCACAAGTGCAAAAAGTGTTTTTTCCACACTAATACAAGTGCAAAAGTGGTTTCCTGCACCAACACATGTGCGAAAAGTGGTTTTTCAACACTAACACAAGTGCGAAAAGTGGTTTTTCAACACTAACACAAGTGCGAAAAGTGGTTTTTCCACACTAATACAAGTGCAAAAGTGGTTTCCTGCACCAACACAAGTGCGAAAAGTTGTTTTTCAACACTAACACAAGTGCGAAAAGTGGTTTTTCAACACTATCACAAGTGCAAAAAGTGTTTTTTCCACACTAATACAAGTGCAAAAGTGGTTTCCTGCACCAACACAAGTGCGAAAAGCGGTTTCCTTCACTAACACATGTGCGAAAAGTGGATTTTCAACACTAACACAGGTGCGAAAAGTGGTTTCCTTCACCAACACCAGTGCGAAAAGTGGTTTCCTTCACTAACACAAGTGCGAAAAGTGGTTTTTCAACACTAACACAAGTGCGAAAAGTGTTTTTTCCACACTAATACAAGTGCAAAAGTGGTTTCCTACACCAACACAAGTGCGAAAAGTGGTTTACTGCACAAACACAAGTGCGAAAAGTGGTTTCCTGCACCAACACAAGTGCGAAAAGTGGTTTTTCAACACTAACACAAGTGCGAAAAGTGGTTTTTCAACACTATCACAAGTGCAAAAAGTGTTTTTTCCACACTAATACAAGTGCAAAAGTGGTTTCCTGCACCAACACAAGGGCAAAAAGTGGTTTTTCAACACTAACACAAGTGCGAAAAGTGGTTTTTCAACACTATCACAAGTGCAAAAAGTGTTTTTGCCACACTAATACAAGTGCAAAAGTGGTTTCCTGCACCAACACAAGTGCGAAAAGTGGTTTCCTTCACGAACAAAAGTGCGAAAAGTGGTTTTTCAACACTAACACAAGTGCAAAAAGTGTTTTTTCCACACTAATACAAGTGCAAAAGTGGTTTCCTGCACCAACACAAGTGCGAAAAGTGGTTTTTCAACACTAACACAAGTGCGAAAAGTGGTTTTTCAACACTATCACAAGTGCAAAAAGTGTTTTTGCCACACTAATACAAGTGCAAAAGTGGTTTCCTGCACCAACACAAGTGCGAAAAGTGGTTTCCTTCACTAACAAAAGTGCGAAAAGTGGTTTTTCAACACTAACACAAGTGCGAAAAGTGGTTTTTCAACACTATCACAAGTGCAAAAAGTGTTTTTTCCACACTAATACAAGTGCAAAAGTGGTTTCCTGCACCAACACATGTGCGAAAAGTGGTTTTTCAACACTAACACAAGTGCGAAAAGTGGTTTTTCAACACTAACACAAGTGCGAAAAGTGGTTTTTCCACACTAATACAAGTGCAAAAGTGGTTTCCTGCACCAACACAAGTGCGAAAAGTTGTTTTTCAACACTAACACAAGTGCGAAAAGTGGTTTTTCAACACTATCACAAGTGCAAAAAGTGTTTTTTCCACACTAATACAAGTGCAAAAGTGGTTTCCTGCACCAACACAAGTGCGAAAAGCGGTTTCCTTCACTAACACATGTGCGAAAAGTGGATTTTCAACACTAACACAGGTGCGAAAAGTGGTTTCCTTCACCAACACCAGTGCGAAAAGTGGTTTCCTTCACTAACACAAGTGCGAAAAGTGGTTTTTCAACACTAACACAAGTGCGAAAAGTGTTTTTTCCACACTAATACAAGTGCAAAAGTGGTTTCCTACACCAACACAAGTGCGAAAAGTGGTTTACTGCACAAACACAAGTGCGAAAAGTGGTTTCCTGCACCAACACAAGTGCGAAAAGTGGTTTTTCAACACTAACACAAGTGCGAAAAGTGGTTTTTCAACACTATCACAAGTGCAAAAAGTGTTTTGCCACACTAATACAAGTGCAAAAGTGGTTTCCTGCACCAACACAAGTGCGAAAAGTGGTTTTTCCACACTAATACAAGTGCAAAAAGTGGTTTTTCAACACTAACACAAGTGCGAAAAGTGGTTTTTCAACACTATCACAAGTGCAAAAAGTATTTTTTCCACACTAATACAAGTGCAAAAGTGGTTTCCTGCACCAACACAAGTGCGAAAAAGGGTTTTTCAACACTATCACAAGTGCAAAAAGTGTTTTTCCACACTAATACAAGTGCGAAAAGTGGTTTTTCAACACTATCACAAGTGCAAAAAGTGTTTTTCCACACTAATACAAGTGCAAAAGTGGTTTCCTGCACCAACACAAGTGCGAAAAGTGGTTTTTCCACACTAATACAAGTGCAAAAGTGGTTTCCTGCACCAACACAAGTGCGAAAAGTGGTTTTTCCACACTAATACAAGTGCGAAAAGTGTTTTTTCCACACTAATACAAGTGCAAAAGTGGTTTCCTGCACCAACACAAGTGCGAAAAGTGGTTTTTCAACACTAACACAAGTGGGAAAAGTGGTTTTTCAACACTATCCCAAGTGCAAAAAGTGTTTTTTCCACACTAATACAAGTGCAAAAGTGGTTTCCTTCACCAACACCAGTGCGATAAGTTGTTTTTCAACACTAACACAAGTGCGAAAAGTGGTTTTTCCACACTAATACAAGTGCAAAAGTGGTTTCCTGCACCAACACAAGTGTGAAAAGTGGATTTTCAACACTAACACAAGTGCGAAAAGTGGTTTTTCAACACTATCACAAGTGCAAAAAGTGTTTTTTCCACACTAATGCAAGTGCAAAAGTGGTTTCCTGCACAAACACAAGTGCGAAAAGTGGTTTTTCCACACTAATACAAGTGCAAAAAGTGTTTTTTCCACACTAATACAAGTGCAAAAGTGGTTTCCTGCACCAACACAAGTGCGAAAAGTGGTTTTTCCACACTAACACAAGTGCGAAAAGTGTTTTTTCCACACTAATACAAGTGCAAAAGTGGTTTCCTGCACCAACACAAGTGCGAAAAGTGGTTTTTCAACACTAACACAAGTGGGAAAAGTGGTTTTTCCACACTAATACAAGTGCAAAAGTGGTTTCCTGCACCAACACAAGTGCGAAAAGTGGATTTTCAACACTAACACAAGTGCGAAAAGTGCTTTTTCAACACTATCACAAGTGCAAAAAGTGTTTTTTCCACACTAATACAAGTGCAAAAGTGGTTTCTTGCACCAAAACAAGTGCGAAAAGTGGTTTTTCAACACTAACACAAGTGCGAAAAGTGGTTTTCCACACCAACACCAGTGCAAAAAGTGTTTTTCCACACTAATACAAGTGCAAAAGTGGTTTCCTGCACCAACACAAGTGCGAAAAGTGGTTTTTCCACACTAATACAAGTGCGAAAAGTGGTTTTTCAACACTAACACAAGTGCGAAAAGTGGTTTTTCAACACTATCACAAGTGCAAAAAGTGTTTTTTCCACACTAATACAAGTGCAAAAGTGGTTTCCTGCACCAACACAAGTGCGAAAAGTGGTTTTTCAACACTAACACAAGTGCGAAAAGTGGTTTTTCAACACTATCACAAGTGCAGAAAGTGTTTTTGCCACACTAATACAAGTGCAAAAGTGGTTTCCTGCACCAACACAAGTGCGAAAAGTGGTTTCCTTCACGAACAAAAGTGCGAAAAGTGGTTTTTCAACACTAACACAAGTGCAAAAAGTGTTTTTTCCACACTAATACAAGTGCAAAAGTGGTTTCCTGCACCAACACAAGTGCGAAAAGTGGTTTTTCAACACTAACACAAGTGCGAAAAGTGGTTTTTCAACACTATCACAAGTGCAAAAAGTGTTTTTGCCACACTAATACAAGTGCAAAAGTGGTTTCCTGCACCAACACAAGTGCGAAAAGTGGTTTCCTTCACTAACAAAAGTGCGAAAAGTGGTTTTTCAACACTAACACAAGTGCGAAAAGTGGTTTTTCAACACTATCACAAGTGCAAAAAGTGTTTTTTCCACACTAATACAAGTGCAAAAGTGGTTTCCTGCACCAACACAAGTGCGAAAAGTGGTTTTTCAACACTAACACAAGTGCGAAAAGTGGTTTTTCAACACTAACACAAGTGCGAAAAGTGGTTTTTCAACACTAACACAAGTGCGAAAAGTGGTTTTTCCACATTAATACAAGTGCAAAAGTGGTTTCCTGCACCAACACAAGTGCGAAAAGTTGTTTTTCAACACTAACATAAGTGCGAAAAGTGGTTTTTCAACACTATCACAAGTGCAAAAAGTGTTTTTTCCACACTAATACAAGTGCAAAAGTGGTTTCCTGCACCAACACAAGTGCAAAAAGCGGTTTCCTTCACTAACACATGTGCGAAAAGTGGATTTTCAACACTAACACAAGTGCGAAAAGTGGTTTCCTTGACCAACACCAGTGCGAAAAGTGGTTTCCTTCACTAACAAAAGTGCGAAAAGTGGTTTTTCAACACTAACACAAGTGCGAAAAGTGTTTTTTCCACACTAATACAAGTGCAAAAGTGGTTTCCTACACCAACACAAGTGCGAAAAGTGGTTTCCTGCACCAACACAAGTCCGAAAAGTGGTTTCCTGCACCAACACAAGTGCAAAAAGTGGTTTTTCAACACTAACACAAGTGCGAAAAGTGGTTTTTCAACACTATCACAAGTGCAAAAAGTGTTTTTTCCACACTAATACAAGTGCAAAAGTGGTTTCCTGCACCAGCACAAGTGCTAAAAGTGTTTTTTCAACACTAATACAAGTGCAAAAGTGGTTTCCTGCACCAGCACAAGTGCGAAAAGTGGTTTTTCAACACTATCACAAGTGCAAAAAGTGTTTTTTCCACACTAATACATGTGCAAAAGTGGTTTCCTGCACCAACACAAGTGCGAAAAGTGGTTTTTCAACACTAACACAAGTGCGAAAAGTGGTTTTTCAACACTATCACAAGTGCAGAAAGTGTTTTTGCCACACTAATACAAGTGCAAAAGTGGTTTCCTGCACCAACACAAGTGCGAAAAGTGGTTTCCTTCACGAACAAAAGTGCGAAAAGTGGTTTTTCAACACCAACACAAGTGCAAAAAGTGTTTTTTCCACACTAATACAAGTGCAAAAGTGGTTTCCTGCACCAACACAAGTGCGAAAAGTGGTTTTTCAACACTAACACAAGTGCGAAAAGTGGTTTTTCAACACTATCACAAGTGCAAAAAGTGTTTTTGCCACACTAATACAAGTGCAAAAGTGGTTTCCTGCACCAACACAAGTGCGAAAAGTGGTTTCCTTCACTAACAAAAGTGCGAAAAGTGGTTTTTCAACACTAACACAAGTGCGAAAAGTGGTTTTTCAACACTAACACAAGTGCGAAAAGTGGTTTTTCAACACTATCACAAGTGCAAAAAGTGTTTTTTCCACACTAATACAAGTGCAAAAGTGGTTTCCTGCACCAACACAAGTGCGAAAAGTGGTTTTTCAACACTAACACAAGTGCGAAAAGTGGTTTTTCCACACTAATACAAGTGCAAAAGTGGTTTCCTGCACCAACACAAGTGCGAAAAGTTGTTTTTCAACACTAACATAAGTGCGAAAAGTGGTTTTTCAACACTATCACAAGTGCAAAAAGTGTTTTTTCCCCACTAATACAAGTGCAAAAGTGGTTTCCTGCACCAACACAAGTGCGAAAAGCGGTTTCCTTCACTAACACATGTGCGAAAAGTGGATTTTCAACACTAACACAAGTGCGAAAAGTGGTTTCCTTGACCAACACCAGTGCGAAAAGTGGTTTCCTTCACTAACACAAGTGCGAAAAGTGGTTTTTCAACACTAACACAAGTGCGAAAAGTGTTTTTTCCACACTAATACAAGTGCAAAAGTGGTTTCCTTCACCAACACCAGTGCGAAAAGTGGTTTCCTTCACTAACACAAGTGCGAAAAGTGGTTTTTCAACACTAACACAAGTGCGAAAAGTGTTTTTTCCACACTAATACAAGTGCAAAAGTGGTTTCCTACACCAACACAAGTGCGAAAAGTGGTTTCCTGCACCAACACAAGTGCGAAAAGTGGTTTCCTGCACCAACACAAGTGCGAAAAGTGGTTTTTCAACACTAACACAAGTGCGAAAAGTGGTTTTTCAACACTATCACAAGTGCAAAAAGTGTTTTGCCACACTAATACAAGTGCAAAAGTGGTTTCCTGCACCAACACAAGTGCGAAAAGTGGTTTTTCCACACTAATACAAGTGCAAAAAGTGGTTTTTCAACACTAACACAAGTGCGAAAAGTGGTTTTTCAACACTATCACAAGTGCAAAAAGTGTTTTTTCCACACTAATACAAGTGCAAAAGTGGTTTCCTGCACCAACACAAGTGCGAAAAGGGGTTTTTCAACACTAACACAAGTGCGAAAAGTGGTTTTTCAACACTATCACAAGTGCAAAAAGTGTTTTTCCACACTAATACAAGTGCAAAAGTGGTTTCCTGCACCAACACAAGTGCGAAAAGTGGTTTTTCCACACTAATACAAGTGCAAAAGTGGTTTCCTGCACCAACACAAGTGCGAAAAGTGGTTTTTCCACACTAATACAAGTGCGAAAAGTGTTTTTTCCACACTAATACAAGTGCAAAAGTGGTTTCCTGCACCAACACAAGTGCGAAAAGTGGTTTTTCAACACTAACACAAGTGGGAAAAGTGGTTTTTCAACACTATCCCAAGTGCAAAAAGTGTTTTTTCCACACTAATACAAGTGCAAAAGTGGTTTCCTGCACCAACACCAGTGCGAAAAGTGGATTTTCAACACTAACACAAGTGCGAAAAGTGGTTTTTCCACACTAATACAAGTGCAAAAGTGGTTTCCTGCACCAACACAAGTGCGAAAAGGGGTTTTTCAACACTAATACAAGTGCAAAAGTGGTTTCCTGCACCAACACAAGTGCGATAAGTTGTTTTTCAACACTAACACAAGTGCGAAAAGTGGTTTTTCCACACTAATACAAGTGCAAAAGTGGTTTCCTGCACCAACACAAGTGCGAAAAGTGGATTTTCAACACTAACACAAGTGCGAAAAGTGGTTTTTCAACACTATCACAAGTGCAAAAAGTGTTTTTTCCACACTAATACAAGTGCAAAAGTGGTTTCCTGCACCAACACAAGTGCGAAAAGTGGTTTTTCAACACTAACACAAGTGCGAAAAGTGGTTTTTCAACACTATCACAAGTGCAAAAAGTGTTTTTGCCACACTAATACAAGTGCAAAAGTGGTTTCCTGCACCAACACAAGTGCGAAAAGTGGTTTCCTTCACGAACAAAAGTGCGAAAAGTGGTTTTTCAACACTAACACAAGTGCAAAAAGTGTTTTTTCCACACTAATACAAGTGCAAAAGTGGTTTCCTGCACCAACACAAGTGCGAAAAGTGGTTTTTCAACACTAACACAAGTGCGAAAAGTGGTTTTTCAACACTATCACAAGTGCAAAAAGTGTTTTTGCCACACTAATACAAGTGCAAAAGTGGTTTCCTGCACCAACACAAGTGCGAAAAGTGGTTTCCTTCACTAACAAAAGTGCGAAAAGTGGTTTTTCAACACTAACACAAGTTCGAAAAGTGGTTTTTCAACACTATCACAAGTGCAAGAAGTGTTTTTTCCACACTAATACAAGTGCAAAAGTGGTTTCCTGCACCAACACATGTGCGAAAAGTGGTTTTTCAACACTAACACAAGTGCGAAAAGTGGTTTTTCAACACTAACACAAGTGCGAAAAGTGGTTTTTCCACACTAATACAAGTGCAAAAGTGGTTTCCTGCACCAACACAAGTGCGAAAAGTTGTTTTTCAACACTAACACAAGTGCGAAAAGTGGTTTTTCAACACTATCACAAGTGCAAAAAGTGTTTTTTCCACACTAATACAAGTGCAAAAGTGGTTTCCTGCACCAACACAAGTGCGAAAAGCGGTTTCCTTCACTAACACATGTGCGAAAAGTGGATTTTCAACACTAACACAGGTGCGAAAAGTGGTTTCCTTCACCAACTCCAGTGCGAAAGGTGGTTTCCTTCACTAACACAAGTGCGAAAAGTGGTTTTTCAACACTAACACAAGTGCGAAAAGTGTTTTTTCCACACTAATACAAGTGCAAAAGTGGTTTCCTGCACCAGCACAAGTGCTAAAAGTGGTTTTTCAACACTAATACAAGTGCAAAAGTGGTTTCCTGCACCAACACAAGTGCGAAAAGTGGTTTTTCAACAGTAACACAAGTGCGAAAAGTGGTTTTTCAACACTAACACAAGTGCAAAAAGTGTTTTTTCCACACTAATACAAGTGCAAAAGTGGTTTCCTGCACCAACACAAGTGCGAAAAGTGGGTTTTCAACACTAACACAAGTGCGAAAAGTGGTTTTTCAACACTAACACAAGTGCGAAAAGTGGTTTTTCAACACTATCACAAGTGCAAAAAGTGTTTTTTCCACACTAATACAAGTGCAAAAGTGGTTTCCTGCACCAACACAAGTGCGAAAAGTGGTTTTTCAACACTAACACAAGTGCGAAAAGTGGTTTTTCAACACTATCACAAGTGCAAAAAGTGTTTTTCCACACTAATACAAGTGCAAAAGTGGTTTCCTGCTCCAACACAAGTGCGAAAAGTGGTTTTTCCACCCTAATACAAGTGCGAAAAGTGGTTTTTCAACAGTAACACAAGTGCGAAAAGTGGTTTTTCAACACTATCACAAGTGCAAAAAGTGTTTTTTCCACACTAATACAAGTGCAAAAGTGGTTTCCTGCACCAACACAAGTGCGAAAAGTGGTTTTTCAACACTAACACAAGTGCGAAAAGTGGTTTTTCAACACTATCACAAGTGCAAAAAGTGTTTTTCCACACTAATACAAGTGCAAAAGTGGTTTCCTGCACCAACACAAGTGCGAAAGTGGTTTTTCCACACTAATACAAGTGCAAAAGTGGTTTACTGCACCAACACAAGTGCGAAAAGTTGTTTTTCAACACTAACACAAGTGCGAAAATTGTTTTTTCAACACTATCACAAGTGCAAAAAGTGTTTTTCCACACTAATACAAGTGCAAAAGTGGTTTCCTGCACCAACACAAGTGCGAAAAGTGGTTTTTCAACACTAACACAAGTGCGAAAAGTGGTTTTTCAACACTAACACAAATGCGAAAAGTGGTTTTCCACACTAATACAAGTGCAAAAGTGGTTTCCTGCACCAACACAAGTGCGAAAAGGGGTTTTTCAACACTAATACAAGTGCAAAAGTGGTTTCCTGCACCAACACAAGTGCGAAAAGTGGTTTTTCAACACTAACACAAGTGCGAAAAGTGTTTTTTCCACACTAATACAAGTGCAAAAGTGGTTTCCTGCACCAACACAAGTGAGAAAAGTGGTTTTTCAACACTAACACAAGTGCGAAAAGCGGTTTTTCAACACTAACACAAGTGCGAAAAGTGGTTTTTCAACACTATCACAAGTGCAAAAAGTGTTTTTTCCACACTAATGCAAGTGCAAAAGTGGTTTCCTGCACCAACACAAGTGCGAAAAGTGGTTTTTCCACACTAATACAAGTGCAAAAGTGGTTTCCTGCACCAACACAAGTGCGAAAAGTGGTTTTTCCACACTAATACAAGTGCGAAAAGTGTTTTTTCCACACTAATACAAGTGCAAAAGTGGTTTCCTGCACCAACACAAGTGCGAAAAGTGGTTTTTCAACACTAACACAAGTGGGAAAAGTGGTTTTTCAACACTATCCCAAGTGCAAAAAGTGTTTTTTCCACACTAATACAAGTGCAAAAGTCGTTTCCTTCACCAACACCAGTGCGAAAAGTTGTTTTTCAACACTAACACAAGTGCGAAAAGTGTTTTTTCCACACTAATAAAAGTGCAAAAGTGGTTTCCTGCACCAACACATGTGCGAAAAGTGGATTTTCAACACTAACACAAGTGCGAAAAGTGGTTTTTCAACACTATCACAAGTGCAAAAAGTGTTTTTTCCACACTAATACAAGTGCAAAAGTGGTTTCCTGCACCAACACAGGTGCGAAAAGTGGTTTTTCAACACTAACACAAGTGCGAAAAGTGGTTTTTCAACACTATCACAAGTGCAAAAAGTGTTTTTGCCACACTAATACAAGTGCAAAAGTGGTTTCCTGCACCAACACAAGTGCGAAAAGTGGTTTCCTTCACTAACAAAAGTGCGAAAAGTGGTTTTTCAACACTAACACAAGTGCAAAAAGTGTTTTTTCCACACTAATACAAGTGCAAAAGTGGTTTCCTGCACCAACACAAGTGCGAAAAGTGGTTTTTCCACACTAATACAAGTGCGAAAAGTGGTTTTTCAACACTAACACAATTGCGAAAAGTGGTTTTTCAACACTATCACAAGTGCAAATAGTGTTTTTTCCACACTAATACAAGTGCAAAAGTGGTTTCCTGCACCAACACAAGTGCGAAAAGTGGTTTTTCAACACTAACACAAGTGCGAAAAGTGGTTTTTCAACACTAACACAAGTGCGAAAAGTGTTTTTTCCACACTAATACAAGTGCAAAAGCGGTTTCCTGCACCAACACAAGTGCGAAAAGTGGTTTTTCAACACTAACACAAGTGCGAAAAGTGGTTTTTCAACACTATCACAAGTGCAAAAAGTGTTTTTCCACACTAATACAAGTGCAAAAGTGGTTTCCTGCACCAACACAAGTGCGAAAAGTGGTTTTTCCACACTAATACAAGTGCAAAAGTGGTTTACTGCACCAACACAAGTGCGAAAAGTTGTTTTTCAACACTAACACAAGTGCGAAAAGTGGTTTTTCAACACTATCACAAGTGCAAAAAGTGTTTTTTCCACACTAATACAAGTGCAAAAGTGGTTTCCTGCACCAACACAAGTGCGAAAAGTGGTTTTTCAACACTAACACAAGTGTGAAAAGTGGTTTTTCAACACTAACACAAGTGCGAAAAGTGGTTTTTCCACACTAATACAAGTGCAAAAGTGGTTTCCTGCACCAACACAAGTGCGAAAAGGGGTTTTTCAACACTAATACAAGTGCAAAAGTGGTTTCCTGCACCAACACAAGTGCGAAAAGTGGTTTTTCAACACTAACACGTGCGAAAAGTGTTTTTTCCACACTAATGCAGGTGCAAAAGTGGTTTCCTGCACCAACACAAGTGCGAAAAGTGGTTTTTCCACACTAATACAAGTGCAAAAGTGGTTTCCTGCACCAACACAAGTGCGAAAAGTGGTTTTTCCACACTAATACAAGTGCGAAAAGTGTTTTTTCCACACTAATACAAGTGCAAAAGTGGTTTCCTGCACCAACACAAGTGCGAAAAGTGGATTTTCAACACTAACACAAGTGCGAAAAGTGGTTTTTCAACACTAACACAAGTGCAAAAAGTGTTTTTCCACACTAATGCAGGTGCAAAAGTGGTTTCCTGCACCAACACAAGTGCGAAAAGTGGTTTTTCCACACTAATACAAGTGCAAAAGTGGTTTCCTGCACCAACACAAGTGCGAAAAGTGGTTTTTCCACACTAATACAAGTGCGAAAAGTGTTTTTTCCACACTAATACAAGTGCAAAAGTGGTTTCCTGCACCAACACAAGTGCGAAAAGTGGTTTTTCAACACTAACACAAGTGGGAAAAGTGGTTTTTCAACACTATCCCAAGTGCAAAAAGTGTTTTTTCCACACTAATACAAGTGCATAAGTGGTTTCCTTCACCAACACCAGTGCGAAAAGTTGTTTTTCAACACTAACACAAGTGCGAAAAGTGGTTTTTCAACACTAATACAAGTGCAAAAGTGGGTTCCTGCACCAACACAAGTGCGAAAAGTGGATTTTCAACACTAACACAAGTGCGAAAAGTGGTTTTTCAACACTATCACAAGTGCAAAAAGTGTTTTTTCCACACTAATACAAGTGCAAAAGTGGTTTCCTGCACCAACACAAGTGCGAAAAGTGGTTTTTCAACACTAACACAAGTGCGAAAAGTGGTTTTTCCACACTAATACAAGTGCAAAAGTGGTTTCCTGCACCACAAGTGCGAAAAGTGGATTTTCAACACTAACACAAGTGCGAAAAGTGGTTTTTCAACACTAACACAAGTGCGAAAAGTGGTTTTTCAACACTATCACAAGTGCAAAATGTGTTTTTTCCACACTAATACAATTGCAAAAGTGGTTTCCTGCACCAACACAAGTGCAAAAAGTGGTTCTTCAACACTATCACAAGTGCAAAAAGTGTTTTTTCAACACTAACACAAGTGCAAAAAGTGTTTTTTCCACACTAATACAAGTGCAAAAGTGGTTTCCTGCACCAACACAAGTGCGAAAAGTGGTTTTTCAACACTAACACAAGTGCGAAAAGTGGTTTTTCAACACTAACACAAGTGCGAAAAGTGGTTTCCTGCACCAACACAAGTGCAAAAAGTGGTTTTTCAACACTAACACAAGTGCGAAAAGTGGTTTTTCAACACTAACACAAGTGCGAAAAGTGTTTTTTCCACACTAATACAAGTGCAAAAGTGGTTTCCTGCACCAACACAAGTGCGAAAAGTGGTTTTTCAACACTAACACAAGTGTGAAAAGTGGTTTTTCAACACTAACACAAGTGCGAAAAGTGGTTTTTCCACACTAATACAAGTGCAAAAGTGGTTTCCTGCACCAACACAAGTGCGAAAAGTTGTTTTTCAACACTAACACAAGTGCGAAAAGTGGTTTTTCAACACTATCACAAGTGCAAAAAGTGTTTTTTCCACACTAATGCAAGTGCAAAAGTGGTTTCCTGCACCAACACAAGTGCGAAAAGCGGTTTCCTTCACTAACACATGTGCGAAAAGTGGATTTTCAACACTAACACAAGTGCGAAAAGTGGTTTCCTTGACCAACACCAGTGCGAAAAGTGGTTTCCTTCACTAACACAAGTGCGAAAAGTGGTTTTTCAACACTAACACAAGTGCGAAAAGTGTTTTTTCCACACTAATACAAGTGCAAAAGTGGTTTCCTGCACCAGCACAAGTGCTAAAAGTGGTTTTTCAACACTAATACAAGTGCAAAAGTGGTTTCCTGCACCAACACAAGTGCGAAAAGTGGTTTTTCAACCCTATCACAAGTGCAAAAAGTGTTTTTCCACACTAATACAAGTGCAAAAGTGGTTTCCTGCACCAACACAAGTGCGAAAAGTGGTTTTTCAACACTATCACAAGTGCAAAAAGTGTTTTTTCCACACTAATACAAGTGCAAAAGTGGTTTCCTGCACCAACACAAGTGCGAAAAGTGGTTTTTCAACACTAACACAAGTGCGAAAAGTGTTTTTTCAACACTAACACAAGTGCAAAAAGTGTTTTTTCCACACTAATACAAGTGCAAAAGTGGTTTCCTGCACAAACAAGTGCGAAAAGTGGGTTTTCAACACTAACACAAGTGCGAAAAGTGGTTTTTCAACACTAACACAAGTGCGAAAAGTGGTTTTTCAACACTATCACAAGTGCAAAAAGTGTTTTTTCCACACTAATACAAGTGCAAAAGTGGTTTCCTGCACCAACACAAGTGCGAAAAGTGGTTTTTCAACACTAACACAGGTGCGAAAAGTGGTTTCCTTCACCAACACCAGTGCGAAAAGTGGTTTTTCAACACTAACACAAGTGCAAAAAGTGTTTTTTCCACACTAATACAAGTGCAAAAGTGGTTTCCTGCACAAACAAGTGCGAAAAGTGGGTTTTCAACACTAACACAAGTGCGAAAAGTGATTTTCAACACTAACACAAGTGCGAAAAGTGGTTTTTCAACACTATCACAAGTGCAAAAAGTGTTTTTTCCACACTAATACAAGTGCAAAAGTGGTTTCCTGCACCAACACAAGTGCGAAAAGTGGTTTTTCAACACTAACACAAGTGCGAAAAGTGGTTTTTCAACACTATCACAAGTGCAAAAAGTGTTTTTTCCACACTAATACAAGTGCAAAAGTGGTTTCCTGCACCAACACAAGTGCGAAAAGTGGTTTTTCAACACTAACACAAGTGCGAAAAGTGGTTTTTCAACACTATCACAAGTGCAAAAAGTGTTTTGCCACACTAATACAAGTGCAAAAGTGGTTTCCTGCACCAACACAAGTGCGAAAAGTGGTTTTTCCACACTAATACAAGTGCAAAAAGTGGTTTTTCAACACTAACACAAGTGCGAAAAGTGGTTTTTCAACACTATCACAAGTGCAAAAAGTGTTTTTTCCACACTAATACAAGTGCAAAAGTGGTTTCCTGCACCAACACAAGAGCGAAAAGTGGTTTTTCAACACTAACACAAGTGCGAAAAGTGGTTTTTCAACACTATCACAAGTGCAAAAAGTGTTTTGCCACACTAATACAAGTGCAAAAGTGGTTTCCTGCACCAACACAAGTGCGAAAAGTGGTTTTTCCACACTAATACAAGTGCAAAAGTGGTTTACTGCACCAACACAAGTGCGAAAAGTTGTTTTTCAACACTAACACAAGTGCAAAAAGTGGTTTTTCAACACTATCACAAGTGCAAAAAGTGTTTTTCCACACTAATACAAGTGCAAAAGTGGTTTCCTGCACCAACACAAGTGCGAAAAGTGGTTTTTCAACACTAACACAAGTGCGAAAAGTGGTTTTTCAACACTAACACATGTGCGAAAAGTGGTTTTTCCACACTAATGCAAGTGCAAAAGTGGTTTCCTGCACCAACACAAGTGCGAAAAGTGGTTTTTCAACACTAACACAAGTGCGAAAAGTGGTTTTTCAACACTATCATAAGTGCAAAAAGTGTTTTTTCCACACTAATACAAGTGCAAAAGTGGTTTCCTGCACCAACACAAGTGCGAAAAGTGGTTTTTCAACACTAACACAAGTGCGAAAAGTGGTTTTTCAACACTATCACAAGTGCAAAAAGTGTTTTGCCACTCTAATACAAGTGCAAAAGTGGTTTCCTGCACCAACACAAGTGCGAAAAGTGGTTTTTCCACACTAATACAAGTGCAAAAAGTGGTTTTTCAACACGAACACAAGTGCGAAAAGTGGTTTTTCAACACTATCACAAGTGCAAAAAGTGTTTTTTCCACACTAATACAAGTGCAAAAGTGGTTTCCTGCACCAACACAAGTGCGAAAAGGGGTTTTTCAACACTAACACAAGTGCGAAAAGTGGTTTTTCAACACTATCACAAGTGCAAAAAGTGTTTTTCCACACTAACACAAGTGCAAAAGTGGTTTCCTGCACCAACACAAGTGCGAAAAGTGGTTTTTCCACACTAATACAAGTGCAAAAGTGGTTTACTGCACCAACACAAGTGCGAAAAGTGGTTTTTCAACACTAACACAAGTGCGAAAAGTGGTTTTTCAACACTAACACAAGTGCAAAAAGTGTTTTTTCCACACTAATACAAGTGCAAAAGTGGTTTCCTGCACCAACACAAGTGCGAAAAGTGGGTTTTCAACACTAACACAAGTGCGAAAAGTGGTTTTTCAACACTAACACAATTGCGAAAAGTGGTTTTTCAACACTATCACAAGTGCAAAAAGTGTTTTTTCCACACTAATACAAGTGCAAAAGTGGTTTCCTGCACCAACACAAGTGCGAAAAGTGGTTTTTCAACACTAACACAAGTGCGAAAAGTGGTTTTTCAACACTATCACAAGTGCAAAAAGTGTTTTTCCACACTAATACAAGTGCAAAAGTGGTTTCCTGCACCAACACAAGTGCGAAAAGTGGTTTTTCAACACTAACACAAGTGCGAAAAGTGGTTTTTCAACAGTAACACAAGTGCGAAAAGTGGTTTTTCAACACTATCACAAGTGCAAAAAGTGTTTTTTCCACACTAATACAAGTGCAAAAGTGGTTTCCTGCACCAACACAAGTGCGAAAAGTGGTTTTTCAACACTAACACAAGTGCGAAAAGTGGTTTTTCAACACTATCACAAGTGCAAAAAGTGTTTTTCCACACTAATACAAGTGCAAAAGTGGTTTCCTGCACCAACACAAGTGCGAAAAGGGGTTTTTCAACACTAATACAAGTGCAAAAGTGGTTTCCTGCACCAACACAAGTGCGAAAAGTGGTTTTTCAACACTAACACAAGTGCGAAAAGTGTTTTTTCCACACTAATACAAGTGCGAAAAGTGTTTTTTCCACACTAATACAAGTGCAAAAGTGGTTTCCTGCACCAACACAAGTGCGAAAAGTGGTTTTTCAACACTAACACAAGTGGGAAAAGTGGTTTTTCAACACTATCCCAAGTGCAAAAAGTGTTTTTTCCACACTAATACAAGTGCAAAAGTCGTTTCCTTCACCAACACCAGTGCGAAAAGTTGTTTTTCAACACTAACACAAGTGCGAAAAGTGTTTTTTCCACACTAATACAAGTGCAAAAGTGGTTTCCTGCACCAACACAAGTGCGAAAAGTGGATTTTCAACACTAACACAAGTGCGAAAAGTGGTTTTTCAACACTATCACAAGTGCAAAAAGTGTTTTTTCCACACTAATACAAGTGCAAAAGTGGTTTCCTGCACCAACACAGGTGCGAAAAGTGGTTTTTCAACACTAACACAAGTGCGAAAAGTGGTTTTTCAACACTATCACAAGTGCAAAAAGTGTTTTTGCCACTCGAATACAAGTGCAAAAGTGGTTTCCTGCACCAACACAAGTGCGAAAAGTGGTTTCCTTCACTAACAAAAGTGCGAAAAGTGGTTTTTCAACACTAACACAAGTGCAAAAAGTGTTTTTTCCACACTAATACAAGTGCAAAAGTGGTTTCCTGCACCAACACAAGTGCGAAAAGTGGTTTTTCCACACTAATACAATTGCGAAAAGTGGTTTTTCAACACTAACACAATTGCGAAAAGTGGTTTTTCAACACTATCACAAGTGCAAAAAGTGTTTTTTCCACACTAATACAAGTGCAAAAGTGGTTTCCTGCACCAACACAAGTGCGAAAAGTGGTTTTTCAACACTAACACAAGTGTGAAAAGTGGTTTTTCAACACTAACACAAGTGCGAAAAGTGGTTTTTCCACACTAATACAAGTGCAAAAGTGGTTTCCTGCACCAACACAAGTGCGAAAAGTTGTTTTTCAACACTAACACAAGTGCGAAAAGTGGTTTTTCAACACTATCACAAGTGCAAAAAGTGTTTTTTCCACACTAATGCAAGTGCAAAAGTGGTTTCCTGCACCAACACAAGTGCGAAAAGCGGTTTCCTTCACTAACACATGTGCGAAAAGTGGATTTTCAACACTAACACAAGTGCGAAAAGTGGTTTCCTTGACCAACACCAGTGCGAAAAGTGGTTTCCTTCACTAACACAAGTGCGAAAAGTGGTTTTTCAACACTAACACAAGTGCGAAAAGTGTTTTTTCCACACTAATACAAGTGCAAAAGTGGTTTCCTACACCAACACAAGTGCGAAAAGTGGTTTCCTGCACCACACAAGTGCGAAAAGTGGTTTCCTGCACCAACACAGGTGCAAAAAGTGGTTTTTCAACCAAACACAAGTGCGAAAAGTGGTTTTTCAACACTATCACAAGTGCAAAAAGTGTTTTTTCCACACTAATACAAGTGCAAAAGTGGTTTCCTGCACCAGCACAAGTGCTAAAAGTGGTTTTTCAACACTAATACAAGTGCAAAAGTGGTTTCCTGCACCAACACAAGTGCGAAAAGTGGTTTTTCAACACTATCACAAGTGCAAAAAGTGTTTTTCCACACTAATACAAGTGCAAAAGTGGTTTCCTGCACCAACACAAGTGCGAAAAGTGGTTTTTCAACACTATCACAAGTGCAAAAAGTGTTTTTTCCACACTAATACAAGTGCAAAAGTGGTTTCCTGCACCAACACAAGTGCGAAAAGTGGTTTTTCAACACTAACACAAGTGCGAAAAGTGTTTTTTCAACACTAACACAAGTGCAAAAAGTGTTTTTTCCACACTAATACAAGTGCAAAAGTGGTTTCCTGCACAAACAAGTGCGAAAAGTGGGTTTTCAACACTAACACAAGTGCGAAAAGTGGTTTTTCAACAGCTAACACAAGTGCGAAAAGTGGTTTTTCAACACTATCACAAGTGCAAAAAGTGTTTTTTCCACACTAATACAAGTGCAAAAGTGGTTTCCTGCACCAACACAAGTGCGAAAAGTGGTTTTTCAACACTAACACAGGTGCGAAAAGTGGTTTCCTTCACCAACACCAGTGCGAAAAGTGGTTTTTCAACACTAACACAAGTGCAAAAAGTGTTTTTTCCACACTAATACAAGTGCAAAAGTGGTTTCCTGCACAAACAAGTGCGAAAAGTGGGTTTCAACACTAACACAAGTGCGAAAAGTGGTTTTTCAACACTAACACAAGTGCGAAAAGTGGTTTTTCAACACTATCACAAGTGCAAAAAGTGTTTTTTCCACACTAATACAAGTGCCAAAAGTGGTTTCCTGCACCAACACAAGTGCGAAAAGTGGTTTTTCAACACTAACACAAGTGCGAAAAGTGGTTTTTCAACACTATCACAAGTGCAAAAAGTGTTTTTTCCACACTAATACAAGTGCAAAAGTGGTTTCCTGCACCAACACAAGTGCGAAAAGTGGTTTTTCAACACTAACACAAGTGCGAAAAGTGGTTTTTCAACACTATCACAAGTGCAAAAAGTGTTTTGCCACACTAATACAAGTGCAAAAGTGGTTTCCTGCACCAACACAAGTGCGAAAAGTGGTTTTTCCACACTAATACAAGTGCAAAAAGTGGTTTTTCAACACTAACACAAGTGCGAAAAGTGGTTTTTCAACACTATCACAAGTGCAAAAAGTGTTTTTTCCACACTAATACAAGTGCAAAAGTGGTTTCCTGCACCAACACAAGAGCGAAAAGTGGTTTTTCAACACTAACACAAGTGCGAAAAGTGGTTTTTCAACACTATCACAAGTGCAAAAAGTGTTTTGCCACACTAATACAAGTGCAAAAGTGGTTTCCTGCACCAACACAAGTGCGAAAAGTGGTTTTTCCACACTAATACAAGTGCAAAAGTGGTTTACTGCACCAACACAAGTGCGAAAAGTTGTTTTTCAACACTAACACAAGTGCAAAAAGTGGTTTTTCAACACTATCACAAGTGCAAAAAGTGTTTTTCCACACTAATACAAGTGCAAAAGTGGTTTCCTGCACCAACACAAGTGCGAAAAGTGGTTTTTTCAACACTAACACAAGTGCGAAAAGTGGTTTTTCACACTAACACATGTGCGAAAAGTGGTTTTTCCACACTAATGCAAGTGCAAAAGTGGTTTCCTGCACCAACACAAGTGCGAAAAAGTGGTTTTTCAACACTAACACAAGTGCGAAAAGTGGTTTTTCAACACTATCACAAGTGCAAAAAGTGTTTTTTCCACACTAATACAAGTGCAAAAGTGGTTTCCTGCACCAACACAAGTGCGAAAAGTGGTTTTTCAACACTAACACAAGTGCGAAAAGTGGTTTTTCAACACTATCACAAGTGCAAAAAGTGTTATGCCACTCTAATACAAGTGCAAAAGTGGTTTCCTGCACCAACACAAGTGCGAAAAGTGGTTTTTCCACACTAATACAAGTGCAAAAAGTGGTTTTTCAACACGAACACAAGTGCGAAAAGTGGTTTTTCAACACTATCACAAGTGCAAAAAGTGTTTTTTCCACACTAATACAAGTGCAAAAGTGGTTTCCTGCACCAACACAAGTGCGAAAAGGGGTTTTTCAACACTAACACAAGTGCGAAAAGTGGTTTTTCAACACTATCACAAGTGCAAAAAGTGTTTTTCCACACTAACACAAGTGCAAAATTGGTTTCCTGCACCAACACAAGTGCGAAAAGTGGTTTTTCCACACTAATACAAGTGCAAAAGTGGTTTACTGCACCAACACAAGTGCGAAAAGTGGTTTTTCAACACTAACACAAGTGCGAAAAGTGGTTTTTCAACACTAACACAAGTGCAAAAAGTGTTTTTTCCACACTAATACAAGTGCAAAAGTGGTTTCCTGCACCAACACAAGTGCGAAAAGTGGGTTTTCAACACTAACACAAGTGCGAAAAGTGGTTTTTCAACACTAACACAAGTGCGAAAAGTGGTTTTTCAACACTATCACAAGTGCAAAAAGTGTTTTTTCCACACTAATACAAGTGCAAAAGTGGTTTCCTGCACCAACACAAGTGCGAAAAGTGGTTTTTTCAACACTAACACAAGTGCGAAAAGTGGTTTTTCAACACTATCACAAGTGCAAAAAGTGTTTTTCCACACTAATACAAGTGCAAAAGTGGTTTCCTGCACCAACACAAGTGCGAAAAGTGGTTTTTCCACCCTAATACAAGTGCGAAAAGTGGTTTTTCAACAGTAACACAAGTGCGAAAAGTGGTTTTTCAACACTATCACAAGTGCAAAAAGTGTTTTTTCCACACTAATACAAGTGCAAAAGTGGTTTCCTGCACCAACACAAGTGCGAAAAGTGGTTTTTCAACACTAACACAAGTGCGAAAAGTGGTTTTTCAACACTATCACAAGGTGCAAAAAGTGTTTTTCCACACTAATACAAGTGCAAAAGTGGTTTCCTGCACCAACACAAGTGCGAAAAGGGGTTTTTCAACACTAATACAAGTGCAAAAGTGGTTTCCTGCACCAACACAAGTGCGAAAAGTGGTTTTTCAACACTAACACAAGTGCGAAAAGTGTTTTTTTCCACACTAATACAAGTGCGAAAAGTGTTTTTTCCACACTAATACAAGTGCAAAAGTGGTTTCCTGCACCAACACAAGTGCGAAAAGTGGTTTTTCAACACTAACACAAGTGGGAAAAGTGGTTTTTCAACACTATCCCAAGTGCAAAAAGTGTTTTTCCACACTAATACAAGTGCAAAAGTCGTTTCCTTCACCAACACCAGTGCGAAAAGTTGTTTTTCAACACTAACACAAGTGCGAAAAGTGTTTTTTCCACACTAATACAAGTGCAAAAGTGGTTTCCTGCACCAACACAAGTGCGAAAAGTGGATTTTCAACACTAACACAAGTGCGAAAAGTGGTTTTTCAACACTATCACAAGTGCAAAAAGTGTTTTTTCCACACTAATACAAGTGCAAAAGTGGTTTCCTGCACCAACACAGGTGCGAAAAGTGGTTTTTCAACACTAACACAAGTGCGAAAAGTGGTTTTTCAACACTATCACAAGTGCAAAAAGTGTTTTTGCCACACTAATACAAGTGCAAAAGTGGTTTCCTGCACCAACACAAGTGCGAAAAGTGGTTTCCTTCACTAACAAAAGTGCGAAAAGTGGTTTTTCAACACTAACACAAGTGCAAAAAGTGTTTTTTCCACACTAATACAAGTGCAAAAGTGGTTTCCTGCACCAACACAAGTGCGAAAAGTGGTTTTTCCACACTAATACAATTGCGAAAAGTGGGTTTTTCAACACTAACACAATTGCGAAAAGTGGTTTTTCAACACTATCACAAGTGCAAAAAGTGTTTTTTCCACACTAATACAAGTGCAAAAGTGGTTTCCTGCACCAACACAAGTGCGAAAAGTGGTTTTTCAACACTAACACAAGTGCGAAAAGTGGTTTTTCAACACTAACACAAGTGCGAAAAGTGTTTTTTCCACACTAATACAAGTGCAAAAGCGGTTTCCTGCACCAACACAAGTGCGAAAAGTTGTTTTTTCAACACTAACACAAGTGCAAAAAGTGGTTTTTCAACACTATCACAAGTGCAAAAAGTGTTTTTCCACACTAATACAAGTGCAAAAGTGGTTTCCTGCACCAACACAAGTGCGAAAAGTGGTTTTTCAACACTAACACAAGTGCGAAAAGTGGTTTTTCAACACTAACACATGTGCGAAAAGTGGTTTTTCCACACTAATGCAAGTGCAAAAGTGGTTTCCTGCACCAACACAATTGCGAAAAGTGGTTTTTCAACACTAACACAAGTGCGAAAAGTGGTTTTTCAACACTATCACAAGTGCAAAAAGTGTTTTTTCCACACTAATACAAGTGCAAAAGTGGTTTCCTGCACCAACACAAGTGCGAAAAGTGGTTTTTCAACACTAACACAAGTGCGAAAAAGTGGTTTTTCAACACTATCACAAGTGCAAAAAGTGTTTTGCCACACTAATACAAGTGCAAAAGTGGTTTCCTGCACCAACACAAGTGCGAAAAGTGGTTTTTCCACACTAATACAAGTGCAAAAAGTGGTTTTTCAACACGAACACAAGTGCGAAAAGTGGTTTTTCAACACTATCACAAGTGCAAAAAGTTGTTTTTTCCACACTAATACAAGTGCAAAAGTGGTTTCCTGCACCAACACAAGTGCGAAAAGGGGTTTTTCAACACTAACACAAGTGCGAAAAGTGGTTTTTCAACACTATCACAAGTGCAAAAAGTGTTTTTCCTAACACAAGTGCAAAAGTGGTTTCCTGCACCAACACAAGTGCGAAAAGTGGTTTTTCCACACTAATACAAGTGCAAAAGTGGTTTACTGCACCAACACAAGTGCGAAAAGTGGTTTTTCAACACTAACACAAGTGCGAAAAGTGGTTTTTCAACACTAACACAAGTGCAAAAAGTGTTTTTTTCCACACTAATACAAGTGCAAAAGTGGTTTCCTGCACCAACACAAGTGCGAAAAGTGGGTTTTCAACACTAACACAAGTGCGAAAAGTGGTTTTTCAACACTAACACAAGTGCGAAAAGTGGTTTTTCAACACTATCACAAGTGCAAAAAGTGTTTTTTCCACACTAATACAAGTGCAAAAGTGGTTTCCTGCACCAACACAAGTGCGAAAAGTGGTTTTTCAACACTAACACAAGTGCGAAAAGTGGTTTTTCAACACTATCACAAGTGCAAAAAGTGTTTTTCCACACTAATACAA
The DNA here is from genome assembly GCF_964187855.1 of Myxine glutinosa. Lineage (NCBI taxonomy): Eukaryota > Metazoa > Chordata > Myxini > Myxiniformes > Myxinidae > Myxine > Myxine glutinosa. Next base: position 8,903 of record NW_027618092.1, on the reverse strand, counting down.
GTGCAAAAGTGGTTTCCTGCACCAACACAAGTGCGAAAAGTGGTTTTTCCACCCTAATACAAGTGCGAAAGTGGTTTTTCAACAGTAACACAAGTGCGAAAAGTGTTTTTCAACACTATCACAAGTGCAAAAAGTGTTTTTTCCACACTAATACAAGTGCAAAAGTGGTTTCCTGCACCAACACAAGTGCGAAAAGTGGTTTTTCAACACTAACACAAGTGCGAAAAGTGGTTTTTCAACACTATCACAAGTGCAAAAAGTGTTTTTCCACACTAATACAAGTGCAAAAGTGGTTTCCTGCACCAACACAAGTGCGAAAAGGGGTTTTTCAACACTAATACAAGTGCAAAAGTGGTTTCCTGCACCAACACAAGTGCGAAAAGTGGTTTTTCAACACTAACACAAGTGCGAAAAGTGTTTTTTCCACACTAATACAAGTGCAAAAGTGGTTTCCTGCACCAACACAAGTGAGAAAGTGGTTTTTCAACACTAACACAAGTGCGAAAAGCGGTTTTTCAACACTATCACAAGTGCAAAAAGTGTTTTTTCCACACTAATGCAAGTGCAAAAGTGGTTTCCTGCACCAACACAAGTGCGAAAAGTGGTTTTTCCACACTAATATAAGTGCAAAAGTGGTTTCCTGCACCAACACAAGTGCGAAAAGTGGTTTTTCCACACTAATACAAGTGCGAAAAGTGTTTTTTCCACACTAATACAAGTGCAAAAGTGGTTTCCTGCACCAACACAAGTGCGAAAAGTGGTTTTTCAACACTAACACAAGTGGGAAAAGTGGTTTTTCAACACTATCCCAAGTGCCAAAAGTGTTTTTTCCACACTAATACAAGTGCAAAAGTCGTTTCCTTCACCAACACCAGTGCGAAAAGTTGTTTTTCACACTAACACAAGTGCGAAAAGTGTTTTTTCCACACTAATACAAGTGCAAAAGTGGTTTCCTGCACCAACACAAGTGCGAAAAGTGGATTTTCAACACTAACACAAGTGCGAAAAGTGGTTTTTCAACACTATCACAAGTGCAAAAAGTGTTTTTTCCACACTAATACAAGTGCAAAAGTGGTTTCCTGCACCAACACAGGTGCGAAAAGTGGTTTTTCAACACTAACACAAGTGCGAAAAGTGGTTTTTCAACACTATCACAAGTGCAAAAAGTGTTTTTGCCACACTAATACAAGTGCAAAAGTGGTTTCCTGCACCAACACAAGTGCGAAAAGTGGTTTCCTTCACTAACAAAAGTGCGAAAAGTGGTTTTTCAACACTAACACAAGTGCAAAAAGTGTTTTTTCCACACTAATACAAGTGCAAAAGTGGTTTCCTGCACCAACACAAGTGCGAAAAGTGTTTTTCCACACTAATACAAGTGCGAAAAGTGGTTTTTCAAAACTAACACAATTGCGAAAAGTGGTTTTTCAACACTATCACAAGTGCAAAAAGTGTTTTTTCCACACTAATACAAGTGCAAAAGTGGTTTCCTGCACCAACACAAGTGCGAAAAGTGGTTTTTCAACACTAACACAAGTGCGAAAAGTGGTTTTTCAACACTAACACAAGTGCGAAAAGTGTTTTTTCCACACTAATACAAGTGCAAAAGCGGTTTCCTGCACCAACACAAGTGCGAAAAGTGGTTTTTCAACACTAACACAAGTGCGAAAAGTGGTTTTTCAACACTATCACAAGTGCAAAAAGTGTTTTTCCACACTAATACAAGTGCAAAAGTGGTTTCCTGCACCAACACAAGTGCGAAAAGTGGTTTTTCCACACTAATACAAGTGCAAAAGTGGTTTACTGCACCAACACAAGTGCGAAAAGTTGTTTTTCAACACTAACACAAGTGCGAAAAGTGGTTTTTCAACACTATCACAAGTGCAAAAAGTGTTTTTCCACACTAATACAAGTGCAAAAGTGATTTCCTGCACCAACACAAGTGCGAAACGTGGTTTTTCAACACTAACACAAGTGTTAAAAGTGGTTTTTCAACACTAACACAAGTGCGAAAAGTGGTTTTTCCACACTAATACAAGTGCAAAAGTGGTTTCCTGCACCAACACAAGTGCGAAAAGGGGTTTTTCAACACTAATACAAGTGCAAAAGTGGTTTCCTGCACCAACACAAGTGCGAAAAGTGGTTTTTCAACACTAACACAAGTGCGAAAAGTGTTTTTTCCACACTAATACAAGTGCAAAAGTGGTTTCCTGCACCAACACAAGTGCGAAAAGTGGATTTTCAACACTAACACAAGTGCGAAAAGTGGTTTTTCAACACTAACACAAGTGCGAAAAGTGGTTTTTCAACACTATCACAAGTGCAAAAAGTGTTTTTTCCACACTAATGCAAGTGCAAAAGTGGTTTCCTGCACCAACACAAGTGCGAAAAGTGGTTTTTCCACACTAATACAAGTGCAAAAGTGGTTTCCTGCACCAACACAAGTGCGAAAAGTGGTTTTTCCACACTAATACAAGTGCGAAAAGTGTTTTTTCCACACTAATACAAGTGCAAAAGTGGTTTCCTGCACCAACACAAGTGCGAAAAGTGGTTTTTCAACACTAACACAAGTGGGAAAAGTGGTTTTTCAACACTATCCCAAGTGCAAAAAGTGTTTTTTCCACACTAATACAAGTGCATAAGTGGTTTCCTTCACCAACACCAGTGCGAAAAGTTGTTTTTCAACACTAACACAAGTGCGAAAAGTGGTTTTTCAACACTAATACAAGTGCAAAAGTGGGTTCCTGCACCAACACAAGTGCGAAAAGTGGATTTTCAACACTAACACAAGTGCGAAAAGTGGTTTTTCAACACTATCACAAGTGCAAAAAGTGTTTTTTCCACACTAATACAAGTGCAAAAGTGGTTTCCTGCACCAACACAAGTGCGAAAAGTGGTTTTTCAACACTAACACAAGTGCGAAAAGTGGTTTTTCCACACTAATACAAGTGCAAAAGTGGTTTCCTGCACCACAAGTGCGAAAAGTGGATTTTCAACACTAACACAAGTGCGAAAAGTGGTTTTTCAACACTAACACAAGTGCGAAAAGTGGTTTTTCAACACTATCACAAGTGCAAAATGTGTTTTTTCCACACTAATACAATTGCAAAAGTAGTTTCCTGCACCAACACAAGTGCGAAAAGTGGTTCTTCGACACTATCACAAGTGCAAAAAGTGTTTTTTCAACACTAACACAAGTGCGAAAAGTGGTTTTTCAACACTATCACAAGTGCAGAAAGTGTTTTTGCCACACTAATACAAGTGCAAAAGTGGTTTCCTGCACCAACACAAGTGCGAAAAGTGGTTTCCTTCAAGAAGAAAAGTGCGAAAAGTGGTTTTTCAACACTAACACAAGTGCAAAAAGTGTTTTTTCCACACTAATACAAGTGCAAAAGTGGTTTCCTGCACCAACACAAGTGCAAAAAGTGGTTTTTCAACACTAACACAAGTGCGAAAAGTGGTTTTTCAACACTAACACAAGTGCGAAAAGTGTTTTTTCCACACTAATACAAGTGCAAAAGTGGTTTCCTGCACCAACACAAGTGCGAAAAGTGGTTTTTCAACACTAACACAAGTGCGAAAAGTGGTTTTTCAACACTAACACAAGTGCGAAAAGTGGTTTTTCCACACTAATACAAGTGCAAAAGTGGTTTCCTGCACCAACACAAGTGCGAAAAGTTGTTTTTCAACACTAACACAAGTGCGAAAAGTGGTTTTTCAACACTATCACAAGTGCAAAAAGTGTTTTTTCCACACTAATGCAAGTGCAAAAGTGGTTTCCTGCACCAACACAAGTGCGAAAAAGCGGTTTCCTTCACTAACACATGTGCGAAAGTGGATTTTCAACACTAACACAAGTGCGAAAAGTGGTTTCCTTGACCAACACCAGTGCGAAAAGTGGTTTCCTTCACTAACACAAGTGCGAAAAGTGGTTTTTCAACACTAACACAAGTGCGAAAAGTGTTTTTTCCACACTAATACAAGTGCAAAAGTGGTTTCCTCCACCAACACAAGTGCGAAAAGTGGTTTCCTGCACCAACACAAGTGCGAAAAGTGGTTTCCTGCACCAACACAAGTGCAAAAAGTGGTTTTTCAACACAAACACAAGTGCGAAAAGTGGTTTTTCAACACTATCACAAGTGCAAAAAGTGTTTTTTCCACACTAATACAAGTGCAAAAGTGGTTTCCTGCACCAGCACAAGTGCTAAAAGTGGTTTTTCAACACTAATACAAGTGCAAAAGTGGTTTCCTGCACCAACACAAGTGCGAAAAGTGGTTTTTCAACACTAACACAAGTGCGAAAAGTGGTTTTTCAACACTAACACAAGTGCAAAAAGTGTTTTTTCCACACTAATACAAGTGCAAAAGTGGTTTCCTGCACAAACAAGTGCGAAAAGTGGGTTTTCAACACTAACACAAGTGCGAAAAGTGGTTTTTCAACACTAACACAAGTGCGAAAAGTGGTTTTTCAACACTATCACAAGTGCAAAAAGTGTTTTTTCCACACTAATACAAGTGCAAAAGTGGTTTCCTGCACCAACACAAGTGCGAAAAGTGGTTTTTTCAACACTATCACAAGTGCAAAAAGTGTTTTTCCACACTAATACAAGTGCAAAAGTGGTTTCCTGCACCAACACAAGTGCGAAAAGTGGTTTTTCAACACTATCACAAGTGCAAAAAGTGTTTTTTCCACACTAATACAAGTGCAAAAGTGGTTTCCTGCACCAACACAAGTGCGAAAAGTGGTTTTTCAACACTAACACAAGTGCGAAAAGTGTTTTTTCAACACTATCACAAGTGCAAAAAGTGTTTTGCCACACTAATACAAGTGCAAAAGTGGTTTCCTGCACCAACACAAGTGCGAAAAGTGGTTTTTCCACACTAATACAAGTGCAAAAAGTGGTTTTTCAACACTAACACAAGTGCGAAAAGTGGTTTTTCAACACTATCACAAGTGCAAAAAGTGTTTTTTCCACACTAACACAAGTGCGAAAAGTGGTTTTTCAACACTATCACAAGTGCAAAAAGTGTTTTTTCCACACTAATACAAATGCAAAAGTGGAATCCTGCACCAACACAAGTGCGAAAAGTGGTTTTTCAACAGTAACACAAGTGCAAAAAGTGGTTTTTCAACACAAACACAAGTGCGAAAAGTGGTTTTTCAACACTATCACAAGTGCAAAAAGTGTTTTTTCCACAATAATACAAGTGCAAAAGTGGTTTCCTGCACCAACACAAGTGCGAAAAGTGGTTTTTCAACACTAACACAAGTGCAAAAAGTGGTTTTTCAACACTATCCCAAGTGCAAAAAGTGTTTTTTCCACACTAATACAAATGCAAAAGTGGTTTCCTGCACCAACACAAGTGCGAAAAGTGGTTTTTCAACACTAACACAAGTGCGAAAAGTGGTTTTTCAACACTATCACAAGTGCAAAAAGTGTTTTTTCCACACTAATACAAGTGCAAAAGTGGTTTCCTGCACCAACACAAGTGCGAAAAGTGGTTTCCTTCACTAACACAAGTGCGAAAAGTGGTTTTTCAACACTAACACAAGTGCGAAAAGTGGTTTTTCCACACTAATACAAGTGCAAAAAGTGGTTTCCTGCACCAACACAAGTTCGAAAAGTGGTTTTTCAACACTAACACAAGTGCGAAAAGTGGTTTTTCAACACTATCACAAGTGCGAAAAGTGTTTTTTCACACTAAAACAAGTGCAAAAAGTGTTTTTTCCAGAACTAATACAAGTGCAAAAGTGGTTTCCTGCACCAACACAAGTGCGAAAAGTGGTTTTTCAACACAAACACAAGTGCGAAAAGTGGTTTTTCAACACTATCACAAGTGCAAAAAGTGTTTTTTTCCACACTAATACAAGTGCAAAAGTGGTTTCCTGCACCAGCACAAGTGCTAAAAGTGGTTTTTCAACACTAATACAAGTGCAAAAGTGGTTTCCTGCACCAACACAAGTGCGAAAAGTGGTTTTTCAACACTAACACAAGTGCGAAAAGTGGTTTTTCAACACTAACACAAGTGCATAAAGTGTTTTTTCCACACTAATACAAGTGCAAAAGTGGTTTCCTGCACAAACAAGTGCGAAAAGTGGGTTTTCAACACTAACACAAGTGCGAAAAGTGGTTTTTCAACACTAACACAAGTGCGAAAAGTGGTTTTTCAACACTATCACAAGTGCAAAAAGTGTTTTTTCCACACTAATACAAGTGCAAAAGTGGTTTCCTGCACCAACACAAGTGCGAAAAGTGGTTTTTCAACACTATCACAAGTGCAAAAAGTGTTTTTTCCACACTAATACAAGTGCAAAAGTGGTTTCCTGCACCAACACAAGTGCGAAAAGTGGTTTTTCAACACTATCACAAGTGCAAAAAGTGTTTTTTCCACACTAATACAAGTGCAAAAGTGGTTTCCTGCACCAACACAAGTGCGAAAAGTGGTTTTTCAACACTAACACAAGTGCGAAAAGTGTTTTTTCAACACTATCACAAGTGCAAAAGTGTTTTGCCACACTAATACAAGTGCAAAAGTGGTTTCCTGCACCAACACAAGTGCGAAAAGTGGTTTTTCCACACTAATACAAGTGCAAAAAGTGGTTTTTCAACACTAACACAAGTGCGAAAAGTGGTTTTTCAACACTATCACAAGTGCAAAAAGTGTTTTTTCCACACTAACACAAGTGCGAAAAGTGGTTTTTCAACACTATCACAAGTGCAAAAAGTGTTTTTTCCACACTAATACAAATGCAAAAGTGAATCCTGCACCAACACAAGTGCGAAAAGTGGTTTTTCAACAGTAACACAAGTGCAAAAAGTGGTTTTTCAACACAAACACAAGTGCGAAAAGTGGTTTTTCAACACTATCACAAGTGCAAAAAGTGTTTTTTCCACAATAATACAAGTGCAAAAGTGGTTTCCTGCACCAACACAAGTGCGAAAAGTGGTTTTTCAACACTAACACAAGTGCAAAAAGTGGTTTTTCAACACTATCCCAAGTGCAAAAAGTGTTTTTTCCACACTAATACAAGTGCAAAAGTGGTTTCCTGCACCAACACAAGTGCGAAAAGTGGTTTTTCAACACTAACACAGTGCGAAAAGTGGTTTTTCAACACTATCACAAGTGCAAAAAGTGTTTTTTCCACACTAATACAAGTGCAAAAGTGGTTTCCTGCACCAACACAAGTGCGAAAAGTGGTTTCCTTCACTAACACAAGTGCGAAAAGTGGTTTTTCAACACTAACACAAGTGCGAAAAGTGGTTTTTCCACACTAATACAAGTGCAAAAGTGGTTTCCTGCACCAACACAAGTTCGAAAAGTGGTTTTTCAACACTAACACAAGTGCGAAAAGTGGTTTTTCAACACTATCACAAGTGCGAAAAGTGTTTTTTCACACTAAAACAAGTGCAAAAAGTGTTTTTTCCAGAACTAATACAAGTGCAAAAGTGGTTTCCTGCACCAACACAAGTGCGAAAAGTGGTTTTTCAACACTAGCACAAGTGCGAAAAGTGGTTTTTCAACACTAACACAAGTGTGAAAAGTGGTTTTTCAACACTATCACAAGTGCAAAAGTGGTTTCCTGCACCAACAAAAGTGCGAAAAGTGGTTTTTCAACACTAACACAAGTGCGAAAAGTGGTTTTTCCACACTAATACAAGTGCAAAAGTGGTTTCCTGCACCAACACAAGTGCGAAAAGTGGTTTTTCAACACTAACGCAAGTGCAAAAAGTGGGGTTTCAACACTAACACAAGTGCGAAAAGTGGTTTTTCCACACTAATACAAGTGCAAAAGTGGTTTCCTGCACCAACACAAGTGCGAAAAGTGGTTTTTCAACACAAACACAAGTGCGAAAAGTTGTTTTTCAACACTAACACAAGTGCGAAAAGTGGTTTTCCACACTAATACAAGTGCAAAAGTGGTTTCCTGCACAAGGACAAGTGTGAAAAGTGGTTTTTCAACACTAACACAAGTGCGAAAAGTGGTTTTTCCACACAATCACAAGTGCAAAAAGTATTTAATCCACACTAATACAAGTGCAAAAGTGGTTTCCTGCACCAACACAAGTGCGAAAAGTGGTTTTTCCACACTAACACAAGTGCGAAAAGTGGTTTTTCAACACTAACATAAGTGCGAAAAGTGGTTTTTCCACACTAAAACAAGTGCAAAAAGTGGTTTTTCCACACCAATACAATTGCCAAAAGTGGTTTCCTTCACCAACACAAGTGCAAAAAGTGGGTTTTCAACACTATCACAAGTGCAAAAAGTGTTTTTTCCACACTAATACAAGTGCAAAAGTGGTTTCCTGCACCAACACAAGTGCGAAAAGTGGTTTCCTTCACTAACACAAGTGCGAAGTGGTTTTTCAACACTAACACAAGTGCAAAAAGTGTTTTTCCACACTAATACAAGTGCAAAAGTGGTTTTTCAACACTAACACAAGTGCGAAAAGTGGTTTTTCCACACTAATACAAGTGCAAAAGTGGTTTCCTGCACCAACACAAGTGCGAAAAGTGGATTTTCAACACTAACACAAGTGCGAAAAGTCGTTTTCCACACTAATACAAGTGCAAAAAGTGTTTTTTCCACACTAATACAAGTGCAAAAGTGGTTTACTGCACCAACACAAGTGCGAAAAGTGGTTTTTCAACACTAACACAAGTGCGAAAAGTGGTTTTTCAACACTAACACAAGTGCGAAAAGTGGTTTTTCAACACTAACACAAGTGCGAAAAGTGGTTTTTCAACACTAATACAAGTGCAAAAGTGGTTTCCTGCACCAACACAAGTGCGAAAAGTGCTTTTTCAACACTAACACAAGTGCGAAAAGTGGTTTTTCAACACTATCACAAGTGCAAAAAGTGTTTTTTCCACACTAATACAAATGCAAAAGTGGTTTCCTGCAC
>NW_027618091.1:0-85842 GCF_964187855.1 Myxine glutinosa | reverse complement strand
CACCTATTTTTTTTCCTTGGCTGTCCACTGGAAGAGTTTTAGTCTCTTGAACTTAACCATCAGCCATGACACTTCCTGGGCCGACTCCATTACGAAGCTGGCCTCCAAAGCTCGACAAAGACTGGGCAGCCAAGCCTTTCCTTGGAACATCGCAGCTGCTCACTGTGTGCAAGACCTTTATCCATAGCTCAGTGGAGTACTGCTCTCTGCTATGGGTTGGCACCCCAACATCACATCTATCTCTCATGGATTCTGTGGAATCTGAAAGTCTCAAAATATTGGAATCTACCGTGATGAGGCCCAAGCCAAAGGTCGGTTGCTCTCACACTGCAGGCAGGTTAGTGGTCTCTCTGTTTTCTATCATCCATTCTCTGATATTGCTCCTGTTCGCTCAGTCCTCTGACACTCCCCATCAACTATAGGATGCACGTGTTCTTCCAGTAACTCTTGCTGATTAAACTTCCGAAATCCAGGATGACTATGATATACAGTCGTGGCTAAAATTATTGGCACCCTTGCACCTTTTTCAAAGAATTCACCATTTCTTCCAGAAAATTGTTGAAAAGAAAAATTGGTATCCACATATGTATTTCTTTAGCTTGCAGTGGAACAAAACAAAAAAAATGATAAAATTACTAAATCTTAGCTTATTCCACACATAAATCCTAAAATGTCTCGGACAATATTATTGGTACCTTTTAGAAGTTGTTAGAAATAATTAGATTTCAAGCAGGTGATTCTCCTCTACTTTGGAATTGAACTCACCTGTGGTGAGTTGCAGGTGCTGCAATATAAAAATCACTCATTCAACCAGTTTGAATAGAGAAAAGGAGTCATTCTGCTGTTTTGTGTCACTGTGTGGACCACAATGAGCATGGAGAAAAGAAAGAAAACCAGAGAATTGTCTGAGGTGGTCAGACATAAGATTGTAGCCAAGCATGGACAATCTCAAGGCCTCAAGTCCATCTGCAGAGACCTTGATGTTCCTGTGTCCACCGTACACAACATTATCAGGAAGTTTAAGGCCACTGTAGCCAACCTCCCTGGACGTGGCCGCAAGAGCAAACTTGATCGTAGATTGCAGTGAATAATTGTTCAAATGGTTGGAAAAAGCACCTCGATCAACTGCCAAACAGATTCAAGCTGACCCTCAGACACAAGGTATGACAGTTTCAACTCGCACCATCTGTCGCCAACTCAATGAAAGGAGACCCAGGAGGACCCCACTGCTGCTGAGAGAGAGACATAAGAAAGCCTGACTGGAGTTTGCCAAAACACACTTGAACAAGCCAAAATCCTTCTGGGAGAATGTCCTGTGGACAGATGAGACTTTTTGGTAAAGCACATCATCTCTATGTATACAGAAAACAAAACAAAGCCTTCAAAGAAAAGAACACCTTCCATACAGTCAAATATGGAGGAGGTTCAGTGATGTGTTGGGGTTGCTGTGCTGCCTTTGGCACTGGGTGCCTTGAAGGTGTGCATGGCATCATAAAATCAGGAGATTACCAAGGCATTTTGGAGTGCAATGTTCAACCCAGTGTCAGAAAGCTGGGTCTCCGTTGAAGGTCATGGGTCTTGCAGCAGGACAATTGCCCCAAACACACTTCAAAAAGCACCCAGGAATGGTTCAAGACAAAACGATGGACTGTTCTGAAGTGGCCAGCAATGAGTCCAGATCTAAATCCCATTGAACACCTGTGGGGAGATCTGAAAACAGCAGTTTGGAGAAGGCACCCTTCAAATCTGGGAGAACTGGAGCAGTTTGCACAAATAGAGTGGGCCAAACTGCCAGTAGAGAGGTGGAGGAAGCTCATTCATGGCTATAGGAAGCGCTTGACTGCAGTTATTTTGTCCAAAGGCTGTGCTCCAAAATATTAAGTCTAGGGTGTCAATAATTTTGTCAATGCCATTTCTATTTATTTTCTGATTTAAAAGGACATATTAAGTTCTGAATCAAAAACGAAGGTTCTTTTATATTAACATTGAAATAAAGAATTGTGGAGACCAAATACTTTTGTGAATTTCACCTTATTTTGCGGGAGAATTGTGAGTTATTTGAAAAAAGTGCAAGGGTGCCAATATTTTTGGCCACGACTGTACCTCAACTCTTTTATTCCTCACTTATCCCATATATGGAACCACCTTCCAGAGGCTGCTCACTCTTCTCTCCAGGGCTTTAAGCATGGAGTGTACCACCATCTCTTGTCTTCACTAATTCTGACCCATGATCTTTACAACTTTTGCTTTCTCTTTTTTGTAACGTATAAGCAACGAAATTGTAGCCATGACATGATGTAACTTCCCTCCCAGCATTTGCCTTGTATTAAACAAAAAGCTCAAGCCAGTTTTCTGGCATTATTTATTAACAGTACGCTGTGCTTTGCCAATGCTGTGATTATAGAAAATTATGATTGCTCTTTAATTATCGTGACCCAATTAAATTGCAGGATGGATGCAAAACTCCCATGCACAAATAAATAAGGTATCCCCGTTGCGAATACACCAGATATTCAATGTGGTGAATGTTCAATATCAAATTAAAAATCCGAGGTTACACTATTTTACCACAGTAACCACACCCACCTCTTGCATTCATCATGCAAGATCCAGTGGAATATATATTAGCTCAGTGTTCTACGCAAAGCCAAACTTAATGTCAGGTTCATTGAAACTTAGGGCCGTCGGAACGGTTCCTGCTAATGCAAATGTGCCCCTCAGGTCACGCTGTCTGGAGTGCGTCATTGGCCTGTCAGCGTGAGATCCTGCCAGGCAACATTTCCTCCTGCATCCCATACGGTCCCACACACTGTCCCCTCCCACTCTGTGCCCCGCTGCACAAACCCGACACTGCCGTCCACACACACTCAATCTCCCATGCATTCACATCCACCTCAACTGCAGAGGTGGAAAGTTAAGAAATCACCACAGTTCATATATATTAATGCAAGAATACATGAACAATAACGCATTACTTTGACAACCATTGCTATGATCATCTCTGGAAATGAAAAATCATACCACTTTACAAAAATGCACTTATTAAAAAAAAACTTTAAGCAAACCATTTGGCGTCTCGCTGGAAGTTTTTTGTTTCTCGTTCATCGCAGTTTGAATTGTTACTCAATTTAAAATAAATGTCATAATCATAACCTAACCCAACCCTAACCTGATTATACAACGATATTTTGTTTCCAAATAAAGGGTAGTTTCTTCATTCGCGATAAGCCACAAGACAGTCAATATTACGCCTCAAATATACAATCCATGTAATCCACGGGCTGACAGGGTGGCCCAAAGGTACGGACAGTCACCTATGAGCCGTCCAGCCTGGGTTCCAACCAGGCTATAAACTGGTACCCTGGTATTCCGCAGGGACGGTGATTCATCAATGTGTGTGCCATCCCTCGGATGGACATTAAACTGGGCATCCCATCTGCTCGCATTAGTTGGTGGACATTAAAGATCCCATGGTATCCTTTGCGAAAATAGGCAAGCTATCGACGGCACCATAAGCAAATTACAAATTCCTGCCCTAACCTTCAAACTGTGTTGAATCAGTGGCACAGTCGCACCCTCAGCCAATGATGCTACTCGTGGCCTTGTGCTCATACGAAAGAAGAATAAGATGTAATAGACGATGGTAATTTATAAGCATTTCACAATTACGTTTTAAAATTCATTTGCATGATCATTATTGATCTGATCGATTGCAGGACGTCATCGGGGCCTGGCAATGACGCACGCCGATAGGGAGTACTCAGTTTTCACACCGTTTGTTTTCTTGTTTGTTTGTCCGGGCGATATCTCAGCCATCCTTTGAGATAGGAAGCTGAAATTTCGGGAAAATAGTGAGCAAGTGCTTTGGAAAACACTACTTTTTATTTTTTGATTAATCAATTAAATCATTAATTACTTAATTTTTTATCAATTCATTAAGTACTTATTTATTTTCTTTCTCATCTGGGCAATATCTCAGGCAACTTTTCAGCTAGGGAGCTGATATTTAGACATGATAGTGACCAAGTGAGTTGGCTATAAAGCGTATTTTTGATTCATTGATTAATCTATTAATCCATTAATTATTTATTGATTAAACAATTACTCAATAAATGAATTATTTAATTATTTTTCAAAAAGTTACAGATTCGGATGAAACACTGGTGATTTAGGTATGCTATCAGCCAATTGGTCAACAAACTAATTATTTTACGATTACTATTTATTTCATTTAATTACGCAATTAATCAATTAATCAATCAATGATTGTACACCGCTCCATCCCAATTCTGTCTCCATGTGCTGCACGGCGGTATTGCCGGGCGCCGAAGGTGCAATGTCGCTCGCTGGATGAGGTGTTATTTATTTTTTGGCATGGAGGGCGGTGTACTTTAAATGTATGTGTTATTGTTTTTGATCTTTCTTACACTCCTTGGTCCAAAATTGGTGACATTTAGTGACCAGCACCCATTTCTGGCCAAGCCAGATCTATGAAAGAATGAAAAGCATTTAACATCATGCGATGTAAAAAACAAAATTAATGGCTGTAAGCTCAATTACCATGAATCAGTGATGGCTCAAAATCCCGAAAGAAGGGTGAAAGTCAATCAATACCTTATCACCTGCTTTCAAGGGCATATGCACTGCTTCGTAGTCTTTTTTTGTTTGCAGGATCTGTTTCACAAGTCCACCTGCAGAGACAAGAGTGAACTGGTTAATGACGTAACTCATTGAGCCACAATGTGTTTATCGAATTCTTCCAAAGAAGAGATCAGTGTGTCCTTCTATCTGCAAACATTTCAGTGTCTCTTTTCGGAGCAATGCGATGCTAACTTTGTCTATTTTCAATAACCCCCATCTATTTTCTTTACAATCCTTTTGAGGAAGTTCCGTCACTCCAAATCCTGGGTCTCACTATCAGCTATGATCTTTCTTGGGCAAACCACATTTCAAAGTTGGCCTCCGAAGCCAGCCACCGACTGGGCATTTTCCATCATACAAAGTCCTTCCTTGGCACACCGGAACTCCGATCCACCTACAAGGCCTTCATCTGCAGCTTCATGGACTACTCCTCTCCCCTCTGGGCTGGCTCCCCCACCTCACATCTTGCTCAGTTTGACACCATGGAAACCAAGATCATGGCCTTCAAGATCCTTCTTCAAGATCATTTCAAGAGCCTTGAAGATCATTGGAATCTCCCGCGATGAAGCTGAGTCTATGGGCCTATCACTTCACGACCGCAGACAAGTCAATGGTCTCTCTGTCTTCTACCAACTCCTTTCTGGTCTTGCACCCTCTGCTGTTTCCAAGCTTTGTCCCCTCCCCTCTCCTCCCCCCTCACCCCCCAGGTTTCTGCAGGGCACACATGGTCCACCATCAACCCTTTTCTGGTGTAACTACCTAATTACCTCCACTAATACTTCCTCTTTCTCGCACCTGTATAGTAAGAACAAAGGGTAGAAAAAGATCGTCTTTCAATTCTCTTCAATTTCATTTTTCCCTCCAGGTCTTCAAGACAGCTGTCCCCCAACATCTCAGATCATTCCCAATGCAAAACCATGATATTTTCTACCCTCGTTAACCCCCAACCTAATCCCTTCTTCCAAATTTTCAGTTTCCCTCCTGAGAGTTTCCTTCTGTATCCATATTCTCTACCAGATGCATCCCTTCCTGCCCACCATTTCGACACACACCCATTGTTTGTCCAAGTCTCTCTCCATCTTGGCCTTCAACTCTGCTGTTGGTGTTTCACTTCCCTCTCTGTTGTTGTTTTTTTCCTGTTGTGTCCTGATCTGTTCAGTTTACTAGTACCAGCTCTCCCACGAGCCTCGACTATATATAGAAAAAAAATGCCTCATGTCTCATTTTTATTAAATTCGAATAATATCAATAACCATTGCAAAGCTCAATATTAATACCCATGGCCTTTCCTCCTGCAGAAAGCATTGTGGGGTGGGGTAAGGGGGCAAGGGGTTTTGATAATTTTGGAACCTTTTGAAATAAAAAAATCTTCAAGAGACAGGGGAACCTGAAGTGGGTGTGGATGATGGTCAAGGGTGTGGATGAGTGATGGTATTTGGTGTTGGTAGGATGGGCCGAATGGCCTCCTCCTGCACCAAAGTTCCTTGTATAACATTGTATGGACCATTTGGCATTCTTCTTCTTCTTCTTCTACTACCACTACTACTACTACTACTACTACTACTACTACTACTACTACTACTACTACTACTACTACTACTACTACTACTACCACCACCTCTTTAATATCTCGAATTAATCCCACCTTCTTGTGGGGTCTGACAGAGAAGGTTATCCATCCAAGTCTTTCAAGAACTGGCTGGCCAGGCTGTACCAAGAGACACTTTAGCATCCAGGATTGGCCCAGTCATGGCCCAGTCAATTATAAATGGCCCAGTCTCAACTTTAGCATAGAGTCAAAACAAAAAGTGTAGGATCTACAAAGTATCTGAGATGAAATATATACTGTATATAAATTTTAAGTCACAATATGTTATTTATACTAAATGAGAGCCATTTGTATGTGTCTCTGTGTCTGTGTATGTGTGTGTCACCATGTTTCTCAGAGATGGCTGAATGAATATATGTCAAACTTTCAGAGGTTCATCATTGAGTGCGCGGGAGTGTTTTAGGCAAAAATAAAAAATAAAAATAAAAAAAATTGAAAAATAAAAGTTGGATTTCTTTTATCACTCTGTAGTACCTAAGACTTTGTAGCCATGTGTAAATTAATATTAAATGATCCTTAATCCCATTCCTTAGTGGCTGTAGGGAAGTCTTTTAGGCCCACACAAAAAAATAGACCAGGCAACGCCGGGTACCCCTGCAAGCCCATTACATAATGCAGACTGTGGTCTGTCCATGCATTTGTCTGTCTCACGTTTACAGCGGCCAGTTCTCGCACTGCATTTGAAAAGCTGTGCATGCAGGCAAATCTCAACATTCACTTTGAAAACGAGAATTCACGCGCCGAAACATCGGCTTTACTGACGAGCAAGTCCAGCTTTTTTCAATTATAATATTTTACTGTTTTAATTTGACTGGATGAATAATAACAACCTGCATCGACTTGGGTATGCATAATGTTGATGCCAAATTTTATTTCTCAAGCAGGATATTTTACTCTCTTTTGAAACAAATCCAACCTCTGCCTCCCGATGTTGAACCACCAATTTGAATTGGGTGGTATAAGTAACTCAGAGTTTTACCTGTGAATGAAACCAGGAGTGCAACTAATTAACCTTTTTAAAGTCCATGAAATAATTTAAATTGACAGATTAATTTACACTTTTCCCATCAGTGGGAACAGGTACTTTTGCAAGAATTTATATAAATCTGTAAATTTCAAAAGTCCTTAATAGCTAAGTCTCCAATGAATAAATAAATAAACTAAAGAAAACTACACATTGGACAAATTAGAGCCTCATGCAAATGTTAATCAAAACAGAAAATAAATTATCAATATTTCTCTTGGCATCTTACTATAATTCACCAAATGTCCGTCCATCTGTCTGTCTGTCTGTCCGTTCGAAGGTAACGTAAAAACTGCTGAACCGATCGCAACGATATTTTGGGTGGATAATCCTGGGATCTCCAGGAGTAAAATAGGCTATTTAGTTTTCCGAATTTCAGCTTTAGTCTCCAGTATGCTCAGGTTTGGACTCCCGCATAACATTTGCATTCACATAACGTTCATTGTGACGATGTTTTCATTGTGACGATGTTGTTTTCCCGGGTGCCGCATAAACAGCTGCACCGATCGAACTCGGTGACCTCAGACAAAGACCTTTTATAAGGACATGGGTTGAATCCCTGCTTGAGAGAATTCCATCCCCCTCCCCGCCATCACGGCAGTCTCTCCAACCTTTTATAAGGACATGGGTTGAATCCCTGCTTGAGAGAATTCCAAATCGCTCTCCGCCATCACGGCCGTCTCTCCAACTTACAATCCCACGATATATGCGGAAAGGATGACCCAAAACCAATATAAACATCATTAAACATCATTCGTATATAAACATCATTAAAAGTAAATAATGACCTCGGCCAAAGTTCAAATGACATTTAATCCCTACATGAGAGAATTCCACATAGCTATTTGGGCGGTGAATACGCTAACAGATTGCTGTCTCCATCGATCTTGCAAAGGCCGTAACACCTATCGGCTCAAAATCCTTTTAACTGTTGATTTGGTAGTTTTTACAATGAAGGAAACATTAACAATGTTGTTAAAAGTTTATTTTGTGATTAATTGGAGTTATGTTGTTTGGAACGAAAAAAGAGATATCGAGTTCAAGTGTATGACGACATGCCGTGATGGTTTCTACTTTCTGAACGTGAACTTCGCGTATCGCCATATGCAGATTCGCCATGGTCCCACGATCAATGTTTCTATACGTGAACGTACCCGATTGTTTGCGAACTGGTACGTTTTTCATGGACGTCATTCACAAACTTGCTGTCCATGTCTGACGTGCGACTGAGGGTGCTACAGGAATGTGGAATTTATTGTTTTCATGCTTTAGCATTCGCCGTATCTGCATTGCCTGTTTGCTTCTGGCCTCCCACCCGTGCGTAGCACGGGTATCTCCCTAGTTTGCCAAATGTGATGAAATAAGGAATATAAAACCATTACCATGTTGTTCTCCTTCAACGAGAGTTGATGTGGAATCAGTCTGGAAAACAGAAAGGAACAAAGCATCGGATTTGCCTGTGTATGCCAATTGTGCAAAAACAATAATGTGATACACCAGAATAAAGCACTAAAGCTGTGGCCCACAACATTTTAAAGTTGCCACCTTACCCTGAACTCCCTGAATTTGACATCTGGGTTGAACTTTTGAAGAATCCCAATTCTTCCCTCGATTTATCTGATCTCAAAACACAATACTGATACAAATAAACACATGAGAAATTTTCATTTGCTCGAGAGAATTTCTTTGGATTGACCTTTGACTTCTTTTTCCAGCCCCCAACTTCACGGGGAGCCCACCCACTGCACCCCACAGGTTGGAAAACCACATGCGATATGTACAGAGGTTGTGGTAGAAATGTTGAATTTATCTACAGCACCAGATGCACATGTGGCATAAACTTATAATGCGATGGTAAACACTAATTTTTCTCCTAATGGTGATTGAGCATAAACAGGAGTGTATTATCGTGATCTTCAAAGCAAGGTGTAACCAAAGACACAGTGCCTCCCCATGGTCAGCAACGGAAGTGCAATTTTTGGCAAAAATTTAACAATCGGTGTTTTTCATGTGTAGTACTTTATCACAGTACCATTGGTGTAGTTTCCGATTTCATCTTGACCCCTGGTATTCTAACCAACAGGTTGATGGAGGTAGCTTAGAAATAGCATTTACCTTTCAACTGTCGAGCCTGAGTTCGATTTCCGACCTAACCTTGTGTTTTACACACAGGGTGCAGCATCAATGAATGCACCATCGGTCAGATGTGATGTCAACCTGAGGTCCTGTCTGCAACATTGGCTGCTGACGGTGGACATTAAAGATGTCACAGTGTCGTTTGCAAAGAGCAGGCTGGCGCCATGGCCGAGTTCCAAATTCGTGCCCCAACTACTATCCACTGGGAAGGCAATAGCAAACCAATCGGAGTATTGCTTGCCATGAGACCGCTTTGACAAGCCCTGGAAAGGTTTTGAACTCATTCCTTCATTCATTCATTCCAGTCGAGGCAAAAGAGAATGCATTCTCGAACGTGTAGCCAAGTAACTTGCGCGAAGGAGCAAATTAAACTGCAGAGTCGGTTAATCTGAACAAACTTCTGGAATGCCGCATGGAAACTTCTAAACCAAGCTGTCTATTGTAGCATTGCTACTGCACAAAGTCAGCTTCAGCACCAGGAAGAGGTAAGCTGCACTGAGGGTTTTGCAATTTGCCAAGACATTCCCCTGGGGCTGGCAAGGCTCAGGTCCCAGTGCCTGATACAAAAAGAAACCCTGTGGTGAAGTGGAAGAATATACTATGCCCAGAAACTTTGAGCTGCAAAATATTCTCTGCTTCCGGCACCTTGCCAGCATCGAGCTACAGAAAAACCTCACTTTTTAGCAGCTATTTATGTTGCCAGCCGAACGAACGTGCTTGCAGATGACAGTTTAATGTGGGCGATTAAACAAAACATCTTGCACAAGAAAGCTCGTTAGAAAATGTTTAACGGATGAGATATAAAGTATCACTCACGTGCTGCTTATCTAGCGGGACGGCATCCAGTTGCGGAGGGAGCTCAGTGACCAGGAACCCATCTTCGTCCTCGTCCACGTTCCCTCCCTCTTCAATCACATTGGTCACCGCTTTTCCACCACCGGTCCTGGATGAAATACAAGGTCGGCCTACAAACATCAAACTCGGTAACAAAGGTTAAGAGGTCATGCCATTTCATTCAAGAGCAACCATATTGAGGGTACTGTGCCCGATTGAATAACGATTTGTTTACATGAGGAAATCAATGAAATCTCCGACACAAAATGTTGGGTTTCAAAAGTTTTTTTTTCAAATAATGAGCTAAAAAAAAACCAAAAACCTCTCACATTCTGAAGGGGTGGAAAAAGGTAAAGATCAATGTTGTAATATAATTCATTGACCGCTGGGGAGCCCACTTTAAGCTGCATGCAATGACTGGACTTTTATAGGCCTTTGCACTAAACAGAGCTCCCTGTATGAGCTCACGTCAATAACTCAAACCGTTGCATAAGAAACGCTCCTCACAGCTGTCAGATTTTTATTGGTTTGCAGAAAATCAACACAAACCTGATAAATAGAGATAAATAGCAACTAAATCAAATAAATTGATGAAGTACAAATAAATTAGATGAAGAAGAAGATGAAGATGAAGTCCAGTCATTGAAGAAGTGATAGATGAAGTCCAAGATTGATCAAATAAATTGAAGTCCTTAGTGTCCTTGTGTTTTATACTTCTCCCACCCCCCTACCCCCATTCCCACGCCTCCTCCCCCCAAGCCCTCTCCCTCCCACACATCTCCCGATGTCCCTGCTCTCAAATGTTGTGTTTGTGTGCTTCCCCTTCTCTCCCCATCTTGTCTACCGCTCACTCTTTTTATATATTTTGTTTGTCTGTTTGTTTTGTTTGTGAAATAAATGTTAGCTCTTTCACGAGCCTCGATTCAGTATACAAAAATATATATATATATATATATATATATATAAATAAATAAATAAATAAACTGGTATCCTTTTTTAGGTAGTCGGTTGTAGACAGCAACCGCACAGGTTAGTACTACCGTCCTGACTTTGGAGCGTTATAGTGGTGCCCGGGACCATCTTATACTCTCCGTGTCAGGATTCCTGGTCTTACTTTCTGTCTCACTCAAACTTCAGCTACCGGGCTAGCCTTAATCTCTTTCTTGCAAACAAACCATACACTTTTCATCATACACTTTTATTCTCTTCTATTTAAGGCGTGGCATCGATGAGGGCTACATAGATGGATCGATGAGGGATGAGGATGCCTGGAGCCTCCAACATAATTTTTTTTTTTTAAATGACAGTGAAAATCAATTTGGGCTGATAAATACAGCAGCGAGGGAGATCATCTGTCATGATTTGCTGCTCACCTTTCCAGGCCCAATGCTTCAGCACTATCCAAGTGACGGACGTGTGACGGGGTGGTCCGAGCACTGCCGGGACACGTCATGGCTCTGGCACAAGCATGACGTTGTTAATAGAGAGACGCCAAGGCTGGATATTGGTCACAGCATGTCTTATATCTTTATCACATTCATGTCTTGCCAGTGAAAACGAAGCTAAACGATCCACATGAAAACACGAGAGCACACCTCAAATCGGGTCTGGCTTTGGGTGTTTTAGAACAAATATAACATCATTTACACTTCAAACCTAATGTCGAAACATCATGTACGTCCACAATTAATGCCTTCAATAACGTGAGCTGAGATGGGGACATGCACCTCCTAGGTGGAATAAAAACAGCAGGCCTTCATATAATGATCATCAGGAATGTCGTTAGAGACCATGAATGGCACGATACCTGACAGTCCAAGTTTTAAAAGGCTCATGTTGTTGCAAAGTGGATAGTTTTGTGTTCCACCTTGCACAGTGCACCTTTTGTAACCAATACCCCCGCAATAAAGCCATTTACAAGTTCCCTTTGCAGTCACCGACTGACATTCCAGTCTCAATTTCATCCCCATTTATCGATTTCAAACATCTGTAATCCATCAACAAACTCACCGGCTCGACTTGTTCGCCTGCACATCTCCATTTAGGTAGCGCTCCCCCTTATCTTCCTGTGCCTTTCCAGCATCTACTAAATATGTGCAACCATGGGGAATAGTCAGATCTCAGAAAGAATGGGAAACCTCGAAATATTTTATGAATGAAAATAGACTCTTAAGGGTTAAAGCAGTGGTTCCAAACCTTTTTTCTGTCGTTTCCCCCTTCAACCAGTTCAACCATCCGGTTTTTTTTTTTTTTTTTGTTTTTTTTTTGTATACTGAATCGAGGCTCGTGAAAGAGCTAACATTTATTTCACAAACAAATCAACCAGACAAACAAAATATACAAAAAGAGGGAGCGGAAGACAAGATGGGGAGAGAAGGGGAAGCACACAACCACAACATTTGAGAGCAGGGAGAAGTGTGGGAGGGAGAGGGCTTGGGGGCAGGAGGCGTGGGAAGGGGAGGGGGGGAGGAGGGAGAGGTATAAAACACAAGGGGACCGAAATTAGCGGGGGTAGAAAAGATCAAGGTTTTGGATGGGGGAGGATAAGAGATGGTGGTGAACAGCTGTTTTAAAGACCTGGAGGGTGGAGTGGGATTGAAGAGAGTGAGGGAGTTTGTTCCAGAGGCGGGAGAAAAGAGGAATGAAGGAGTGAAGGTGAGCAGAAAGTCTTGATTTTGGCAGTTTAACCATAAGAGGGTTGCAAGCAGATATTGTGCGACCTGTAGGAATATTTGGGGGACAGAGCCCAGAGAGGACTGGGGGGGCAAGGCCAGAGAGGAGTCGGTAGAATACGGAAAGACCACCAACCTGCCTGCGGTGAGTGAGTGAAAGGCCCTTGGAGTTAGCTTCATCGCGGGAGATTCCAATGATTCTGAACGCTTTGGTTTCAACAGCGTGAAGACGAGCTCGGTGTGAGGCAGGAGCACCAGACCAGAGGGGAGAGCAGTATTCCATAGAGCTGCGGATGAAAGCCTTGTATGTGGTGAGGAGCTCAGGTGTGCCAAGGAAGGACTTCGCACGACGGAGGATGCCCAGTCGGCGACTGGCTTTGGAGGCCAGATTTGAAATGTGGTTTTCCCAGGAAAGATCATGGCAGATAGTGAGACCCAAAAGCTTGAGTGACAGAACTTCTTGGAGAGGATTATTCAGAAAGTGGATGGGAGGGTTTTCCAGTCGGTCTTTTCGGAGAGACATCGTAAGAGTGTCAGATTTATCAGGATTTATCAGATTTCCCCCCACCCCTCCCCCCCCCCCTATATATATATATATATATATATATATATATATATATATATATATATAAATATGAACAAGGAAAAAAGTAGCCAAAACACAAAATTTATTCGCTCAATAACATAAATAACATAATAAATAACATAAAAAATATAGCAACACACACACACCCACACACTCCTCCACATACATACAAACCTACAAGTTTCCCCCCTGGAATCCTAAAATTTCCCCCCAAGGGGGAAATTTCCCAAAGGGTGGGAAATTCTGGGTTAAAGGGTTAATTAGCTAATTAGTTATATCCTAATAGCATGTTTATTGACATGCTGTAAACCACAAATTAAGTCTGCCAGTCAAAACATTGTTAGCAGAGCCTTGTGCCTCCTCGAACCCCTTGTATTTTTTCACTGTTAAATGTGCTTTATTTCTCATTTATTTCATTGATTAAGAACCTTTGATCTTATCTTTCTTCTCATGGGCCTAGAGACCAATTGCTCTCGAGTCGGCTGGTCAATGTGCCGTGCTTAATAGGACAAATCGACGGCGTAGTCGAGCTGGTCAGCCAATGAGCATGCCTGATGTGCCAATCACAAGGGACGGATTTGAACCGAGTGACTGAGGGGAAAGTTCAGTTGATAGCTGCGACCTTCCTGGGAGAAGTCTGTGCAGAGTCCGTGCTGAGGACTGGGAGTGTGAGGAGCACGAGTTATGTCGCTGGAGTTCTTTGGACCACCTGGTAGAAGGAGGAATCGACCAGTCCTGAGAATCCGGGGTCACCAACACTGAGTTTGTCCGGATGGGCCGGAGACCCGCCTCGTGGCATGTCGTGTATGGGGGAAATCACAGCCTGCTTCTCTCATTCAATCTAGGTGAGGGCTCTTTGCTCGGTTCCTCCAGATCTGACCCAATCTTCTTATTAGTCCCCTACCGGTGTACACCAGAGGGGACTATAGGTTTGCACTCCGTGCCTCCGTTTGTCAGTCCGTCAGTCCGTCACGCAAAGAACAGCTTTCCGGACTTTTTTTCTAAACTCTTAATGCTAATGATTTCAAACTTGGTACATGTTTCCTCATGATAAGTTACAGATCAAGTTCGAACTTCACGACGTTTCGATCATTTTTGACAAAGTTACGGCACTTTGAACTTTGGGAATTTCCCCAACAGTTTTCCAGACGACAGACTGCCGGTAGGGGACATGTATTGCAGCGCAATACTCAAAATGCTTGTTTATGTTGGCGTCCCCGTATCTTCTAACCCTGTTCTCCCTCTGAGTGTCCGATTATCCCTTCAGAGAACCTGTCGTCAATAAGGCTAGGCTAAGGTAGATTATCCTGACAATTTTAATTGTTATCAACCTGATTTATTTTCCGATCTGGACACCCTCTTCTTCTTCAATTTTGTTGTTGAGGTTTATTTTGCCCTCTTTCCTGTTTTCTTCTTCAAGTTTTTATTAAACCAATTTATCATTCCTGTGGATATGGATCGTCTACTCGTCTGCGCACAAACAAATTGCCAGCAGGCACAAGCAAGTAAGCTTCTTGGCTTGTGCAAGGAAATTGAAGATTTTTAGGTTTTCCCGAGCCACCACTTGGGGCTTTGTTGTTTAAGTTAACCCCTTTGCTTGGCATCTTGGGAGTTTATTTCCAGTGTTCTCAGAGCACCCGCTAGAGAGAAGGAGATTGCTACAATATCAATGGAAATGGGAATAGAGCAGTGCAACGAAAGAAAGCAAGTTAATAATTGGAAATGTCAATGAAAAGCCCACAAAGGCAAGGTGGGATCATGACTACTACCAAACTGAAGCTGTGTGGTTTGTCATCGATGGACATTATGATGCAGTCATGAGACCAGTACTTGCCTTCGTGAGTAGACTGTCGGCGACGATGCCCCTTCGCAGTCGGAGGTCTTGGTATCCTGTCCTGAAGTACAGACTCCGAAGCATGTAACACACGAAACAATATCCATTCATATGTGCAAATAAGAAATAATAATCAAGCCTAAATGGTGGCTTGTAACGTAGAAAAGAAAGTAATATGGCTTAGCCCAGTGGTTCCAAACCTTTTTTTGTCGTTTCCCCCTTCAACCAGTTCAACCGTCCGGATTTTCCCCCACCCCTCCCCCCCCCCCCCTTATATATATATGAACAAGGAAAAAAGTAGCGAAAACACAAAATTTATTCGCTTAATAACATAAATAACATAATAAATAACATAACTCCGAGGGCCTTTCACTTACTCACTGCAGGCAGGTTGGTGGTCTTTCCATCTTCTACCGACTCCTCTCTGGCCTTGCCCCCCCAGCTCTCTCTGGGCTCTGTCCCGCAAATATTCCTACAGGTCGCACAAGATCTGCCTGCAACCCTCTTATGGTCAAACTGCCAAAATCAAGACTTTCTGCTCACCTTCACTCCTTCATTCCCCTTTTCTCCCGCCTCTGGAACAAACTCCCTCACTCTCTTCAATCCCACTCCACCCTCCAGGTCTTTAAAACAGCTGTTCACCACCTTCTCTTATCTTCCCCCATCCAAAACCTTGATCTTTTCTACCCCCGCTAATTTCACCCAAAACCCTAGACTTTTTTTTTTTTTTTAAATACCAACTTCTGTCCTGGAAGTCTTTGGTCCCCTTGTGTTTTATACCTCTCCCCCCCCCCCCCCCCCTTCCCACGCCTCCTCCCCCCAAGCCCTCTCCCTCCCACACATCTCCCTGCTCTCAAATGTTGTGGTTGTGTGCTTCCCCTTCTCTCCCCATCTTGTCTTCCGCTCCCTCTTTTTATATATTTTGTTTGTCTGGTTGATTTGTTTGTGAAATAAATGTCAGCTTTCACGAGCCTCGATTCAGTATACAAAAAAATAAATAAAAAATAAACCTACACACACACAGACATACACACTTACACATATAAATTTTATAATTTTTTTTTATTGTATATCAATTTTTATTTACCGACGATGTTATAAATGTTTATGTTAAGTAAAAAGTCGAAGAACAAAATAATTAAAGATTTGAGATTTATTCACTAAAGCACAATATTACACGAATGCTAATGTTGTATTTCCCTTGGAATAGGTTTTCCCCCCTGGAATCCTAAAATTTCCCCCAGGTCGGAAAATGCTGGCTTAGCCGGTTTGGAGTTCATGCTTTTCATGTTCCTGTTCTGAGCACACAGGTCATGTTGCTGCAATCCCAGTTTGAAATCCGATACACTACTGCGGTTTGTCCACTGTCTATTTATATCTTTGTCCTGCGTGTAATATATGTACAAGCTCTTACAAAAAGCCTGGCACAACATTGTATGGGACATAAGTGAAAACACAATAAGGCAAACCTCCGTTTCCTGCTGCTTCTCCTGGACCTCGTTAACTCTTTCTTCTGCTCTTTTTCCCGCAACTTCCGATTCCTTAACAAAGACAGAATAAAACATTAGTTTCTTTTTAAAGCATTTTTAACTTAACCTTATAACTGTTAGCACAATGGAATATTGCAAGCAATAGCAAACTGGCATGTTGACTTGACCACAGCGAGGGAGGCGGAATTTTCCACCATGTGACCTGCAATTTGACGGTGGGAATTTCAAATCGTTGTTTTTCCAACTCTGGTATCTCCTCATTATGGTTTCAACATTTTTCACTTCTGTGTGTGACTGTTCTTGGCCAATTTGAATTTCTTTCCTATTTTACAGTGGGAAGTTTGCGTCAGGAAGGGCATCCGGCCATAAAAAAAAATTGCCTCAAAAAGAGAACCATGACAATTACAACTACATATGGGCAGTGTACAGCCCGAAGTGGAGATCGGTTTCTGAGGTTTGGGACATGGAATGTAGGGACAATGACAGGGAGATCAGGAGAAGTGGTGGAAGTATTGGTCAGAAGAAGAGTGGACATATGTTGTGTGCAAGAGACGAGATGGAAGGGAAGTGGTGTGAGAATGGTGAAGGGTAGGCAGGGACAGAAATACAAGTTTGTGTGGCAAGGGTGCCAGGAGGGCGTGAATGGTGTTGGTGTCCTGTTTTCTGAGGAGTTTGTAGACAGTGTGGTGAGTGTGACTAGAGTGAGTGATAGGTTGATGATGGTGAAAATGATGATTGGAAAGCTCTTGGTGAACATCATCTCGGGATATGCTCCGCAGGTTCGTCGGAGCGATGAAGAGAAGGACAAGTTCTGGTGTGCGATAGAGAAGCTGATGGAAAACGTGAAAGATGAGGAAGTTGTTGTGGTAGGAGGAGACCTAAATGGACAAATGGAAAGGAGTATGGATGGTTTTGAGGGAGTTCATGGGGGTTACGGATATGGTGTGAGAAATGGAGAAGGTGAAAGGATTTTGGAGTTTGCTGATGGAGCTGATTTGTTGATTTGTAATACTCAGTTCCAGAAAGAGGATAATAAACTTGTTACATACACATCAGGTGGGTCGACGACAACCGTTGACTACCTGATGGTGCGTAGGCGAGATAGGGGGCACCTCCGGGACACAAAGGTGATCCCGGGGGAGGAGGCTGTTTTACAGCACCACTTGGTTGTCTGCGACATAAGGGTGAAAGGTGCGAGGAGAGCTCGGCGGGTGAAGTACCAACCGAGAATGAAGGTGTGGAGGTTGAAAGAGGTGACAGTAAGGGAGGCATTAAAAGAGAGGCTGAGTAGGGTCGAGGATGATGTGGTTGAGCTTCAAAGTGGTTGGATGTCAATGAAAGCTAGTCTGTTGGGAGCCATTGGTGAGGTATGTGGATGGACAAAAGGGCCACCGAGGCACTCAGAAACATGGTGGTGGGATGATGAAGTTGGAAAGAGGATTGACGAGAAGAGGAAGAAGTTCAAGGAGTGGCAGAAGGCGAAGGGTACAGGAGCAGAAACAGCAGAGCATGAAAGTTATAAGGCAGCCAAGAAGGCTGCAAAGAAAGAGGTAGCAAAGGCGCAGGAGGCATGTAGGAAAATGTTCAGAGAACGCTTGGATTCGGAAGAGGGTCAGAGAGCAGTATTCAGGATTGCAAAGCAGATAGCGAAAGAGAGGTGTGATGTGATGGGGGTGAGTTGCTTGAAGGATGAAGTGGGACAAATCGTTGTGGACCCAGATGGAATTAAATGAAGATGGAAAAGATATATGGAAATGCTGTTGAATACACAGAATGAATGGGGTGGCAACATAGAGAGTAACCCAGTTTTAGGACCGGCAGAGAAGATAACTGAGGAGGAAGTTGAGGAAGCGATAAAAGCAATAAAACCACCGTTTAGAGGCCATTTTTCCCCGCAAAGCGGGGGTTGGCCTTTTCGGGGACCGTGGTAGTTGTTGTTTTTTGGTCCCCTTTTTGAAGCAATGTTTTACGGCCGGATGCCCTTCCTGACGCCAACCCTTTTTGCCGCCTTCAACGACAAACAGGGAATTACCAGCAATGAAGCAATTGTTGTTTGTTTTGTTTTCAACGATAAAAGCAATGAAGAGTAGAAAAGCGGGAGGGCCGACGGGAGTTGTGGGAGATATGTTGAAGGCAGCAGGAAGTTGGGGTGTGAAGAGAATGACAGAGATCTGTAATCTGGTGGTGAAAGAAGGCTGCATTCCAGTGGATTGGGAACTGAGTACCCTCATCCCTCTATACAAGGGGAAAGGTGACCCTCTGGAGTGTGGCTCGTACCGAGCGATAAAGTTATTGGAGCATGGAATGAAGGTATTGGAAAGGGTGTTGGAGAGGAGGATAAGGAAGAAAGTGAAGATCGACGAAATGCAGTTTGGATTTATGCCAGGAAGAGGAATGACAGACGCTCTTTTTATTGTGAGGCAGTTGCAGGAGAAGTACATGGAGAAGAGGAAGAAGTTGTTTCTTGGGTTGGTTGATCTGGAGAAAACATTCGATAGGGTTCCACGCAAAGTATTGACATGGGCAATGAGGAAGTTAGGAGTGGAGGAATGGTTGATCAGAGTAGTGATGGCAATGCACAAAGGAGCGCGCACAGCTGTAAGGACGAAGGACGTGAACAGTGGTGAGTTTGAGGTGAAGGTGGGAGTGCATCAGGGGTCGGTACTAAGTCCCCTACTATTTGTAGCTGTGATGGAGGTGCTGGCTCAGAACGTAAAGGAGGGTTTACCGTGGGAGTTGTTGTATGCAGATGATCTGGTGTTGATTGCGGAAAGTATGGATGGACTGAAGGAAAAGATGAACAAGTGGAAGGAATGTATGGAGACAAAAGGTCTGAAGGTGAATATCGGAAAGACGAAGGTGATGGCAAGTGGTAAAGCATGTGGTGAGGTGGAAAGAACTTGGAAGTGGCCCTGTGCTGTGTGCAGGAAGGGTGTCGGAGTGAACTCCATTCAATGTACAATGTGTGCTGAGTGGGTTCATCAAAAATGTAGTGGCCTGAGAGGGTTATTAACCAGTGTGGCAGCTACATTCAAATGTAAGGTGTGCACAGAGGGAGCTGCAGATGGAGGAAATGTTGAGTTGGATCTTGGAGACGGCGTGAAGCTGGAAGGTGTGAAAACATTTTGCTACCTCTGAGACATGCTGAATGGAGAAGGTGGATCAGACTCGGCAACGGTTGCTCGAGTGAGATGTGCATGGAAGTAGTTTCGGGAACTGAGTGGCGTGCTGATGAGGAGGGGAGTGTCGTTGATGCTGAAGGGAAAGGTGT
The DNA here is from genome assembly GCF_964187855.1 of Myxine glutinosa. Lineage (NCBI taxonomy): Eukaryota > Metazoa > Chordata > Myxini > Myxiniformes > Myxinidae > Myxine > Myxine glutinosa. The sequence goes on along the minus strand of NW_027618091.1, from coordinate 65,745 downwards.
ATGCTGCATGTGTGAGAAGTGTTATGATTTATGGGAGCGAGACATGGGTAATGAACGTAGAGCAGCAACGAAGGTTGGAAAGGGTGGAAATGCGAATGGTTCGATGGATGTGCGGAGTATCGTTGAGAGAGAGGAAGGCAAATGATGAACTGCGAAAAATGATGGGAATAGAGCCTGTGATTGATGCTGTGAAGAGGAACAGGTTGAGATGGTTTGGTCATGTGTTGAGGAAGGATGAAAGTGACTGGTTGAGAAGAGTGATGGAAATGAATGTATAAGGAAGTAAAGGACGGGGAAGACCGAGAAAGACTTGGCGAAAGATGGTGGAAGAAGAAATGCGGGCAAGGGGTTAACAAGGGGAGATGCAGAAAATAGGGCAAAATGGAGAAGATTGTCATGGGGACCGCAAGGCTAACCCCCGCTCTAGCAGGGAAAATGGCCTTAAAATGCACGTTGTTGTTGTGTTGTTGTTTACAGTGGGAAGTTTAGAGTGACTTTCTGCTGCCACAAAGTTTCCTCAAAAGTTATTTGTTTATTTGTTATTTCAAATAAAGATACTACATTAGGATGATAGGAGGTATGCACACACGCATCTGAGTTGTCTAGCCCAGGTTTGAATCTCAGCCCAGCTATAAACTGCCATATTGGTGTTTTGCATGCAGGACAAGGCATCAATGTGTGTACCGTTCCTCCGGTGGACGTTAAACAGGCGTCCTGTCTGCCAGCAGGGTATTTGGTGGACGTCAACGTTAAAGATCCCACAGTGTCCTTCGCAAAGAGAAGGCGAGCTATATCACCGGCACCGTGAACATATTACAAATTTCTACCATAACCAGTAGAGGGCACTGCATCAGCCGCACAGCCACATCGTCAGCCAATGATATTACCCAACTTGTGCTGCATACTGTTGCGAATATGGAATTTGGCCTCCATATCCGCTTGTAAATATTCCCCTATTTCCCCAATACTCCCCAACTATCCCCAATCCCCCATTCCCTAGTCCCATTGCCTGTAAATAACACTCTGTAGAACCGACCTTCCCCTTTTTCCCCCATTAAATGTCGTGCCCAGGTCCACCGCATCTCACGTAGACAACTTTCGGACATCTTGCTAGTTATTCTTAGTCTATGTCAGTTAAGGACTCGTTTCCATTAATTCTGACTCTTCGTTGCACCAGAATGTGATTATATGGCACCAGTAGTGAGTTTAGGACCTTCCCATGCCTCCTCCCGTCTTCTTCCCCAAACAACAACAACAACAACAACTACAACTACAACTACAACAACAATTACAACAACAACTACAACAACGGCGCTGCGCGGGGGAGTGTGCGTCCTCACACCGGCTCGGTTAGCCGCCATTGACGATGCGCTCCGACGGGGTTACCACGAAGGGGCTCCTTGTCAGCCCCTCGTCAAGGGCGGAGCCGGTAACCCCCCCCCCCCCCCCCCCGCACGCACCCAATGAGAAGCAACGTGCCGATTCCATCTGGGGCGGAGCTAACGAGCCGAGGGCGTGTCACTCCCCGCCGGATATACGCGGCCACGTACCGGACGTGACGTCAGATGCGCCCCCAGCTTGAAGAAGAGCAAGTCACTACCTCCGAGCGCTGAGACCTCCCCGCATCTCTAGACCGGACCGGGTCGATCCTGCCCTGAGCCCAGGTGCACCTGGAGCCATCGACTGCCTGCCTTTCCTTGCCATCAATCCCCGTGTGAGTCAGCCTTTTGTCCCGTTTATCTGTCGTCTGTTGGGAATAAGATAAGTGTGTCTAAGTGCCTGTCTTTCTATGATGTCCCTCTTGTAGTTGTAATCTAACCTTCCGCCTTAATATAACCTCCTCCGGAGGTCTTGAGAACTGAACCCTTGGTGTCGTGTCATTTGAAACCCAGCCGTGGTGTCCTTTTCCTTTATTGACCTAGCGTAGCGCGACTCGGCAACGTTCGAGTATAATCGGGTAACTTGTGCAGACGTGGTCATACCAAACCGCTCGGTAAACCAACATCCACCACCGCGTCTGTAACAATTGGTGTCGAGGAGTGGAATTCGGACCCGGGACTAAATTTGTTAGGCCCAAACTTTGGGAGGTAGAATCGATCCGGAGCGCGTTTACTGCGCTCGACGAAATTATAACGGCGAAATTTGATTTTGTTATACGGAAATAAAAACCCGAATTTTGAAAGTCGCGCTATGGCAGACCAAGTCGGCTGGGGTCCGGTAGTGGAGAGTGAGACAGGGTCGGTCCAGGACCAAATTGAGGGACGTGAGGAGAGCGAAGCAGCGAGGGTAGCAAACGCACAAAATGGCGCCTCGCTGGTCACCGCGCCCGCGACCGTAGCAGCGCCGCCGATGGATTGGGGCCTATTTATGGAACAAATAAAGGCGCTCATGGTCCAGACAAGTGAAGACCTGAGGAATGACTTGGGGGGCCAAATGGGGGTAATGGGGAACCGGATGGAGGCTCAGAATGAGCAATTGGGGGTAATGGGAAACCAAATGGGGGTAATGAGGGACGAAGCGAGGGGTACCGGTGAGGGATTAGACAAGAAATTAGAGGGGTTAGACAATGGGATAGAAGGGGTGAAACATGGGTTAATGGGGGTAGAAAATAGAATGGCTGCCCAGGAGAATCAGATAGAGGGAGTGAGAAATGGGTTAATAGGGTTAGAAAACAGTATGGAAGGCAAATTGAGGGACATGAGGGACCAAGCGGAAAGGGAAGTTAAACAAATGGAGCAGCAGATAGAGGGGGTCAGAATGGGGGTAGAAACCAAACTGGATGCTCACAGGGAGGAAATGGAGCAGATGAGGGTGGCATCTGGGCAGGAGATGCAAGTGATGGGAGAGGAGATCAGAAGAGGAGTGAGTGAGGAGGTCGGAGGAGTGCGCGAGGAGGTGAGGCACTGTAAGGAGCGCATGGAGACGGAGGTGAGAAAGGGGACTGTAAAACTGCAAGGGGGGTATAGAGGAGTTGACGCTGGGAGTAGAACAACTGACAGTGGGACAAAAGGAGTTGGGAGACCAGGTAAAGAAGAACACAGCGGTAATAGAGGGTGTAAAATCGACACAGAAGGAGATGAAAAAGGACGTAGGGGTAATTAAAAAAGAGTGTCAGACGGTACATGAGGACCTGACGAGGAAAATGGACAAGGTGGTAGAGGTGATGGAGGTTAAAGAGCGGGAGGTGCGGGAGCACATAGAAAAAAATAAAGTGGAGTTAGAGGAAGAACTTAAAGGGGCGCACGAAGAGATGAAGGAGGTGAAGCAAAAATTAGAAGAAGTGGAAGAAGGGGTGAGCGAAATTAAGAAGCGACGGAGAGAGGATAAGAAAGAGATAAAGGAGGAAGTAAAAGAATTGGTCCAAAGTCTGTGTTCGGATCGTGATGATGTGCTCATTAACCGGATGAGGGATTCGCAGGTGATGGAGGAGAAGCGAAGAGGAAGAGGACCCGGTGTAAGTGGTGACCAATATGGTCGTGCGTATGATGCGCCAGGGGATTTAAGAAGCTTGGGGGTCGAGATAGACCCGGGTGTTCGTGAGAGGCCGTTGGTGAAGTGTGCGACAGGTCTGGTGTGCGAAAGAGGAGGTGTGCGAGAAAGTCCGACTCTGGGGTGTGTGAGGAAAAAGTGCGTGCCAAGGAGTGAGGGTGCTGGCGAGAGTGAGTCGGTCGTAGCGCGTGTGCGAGGGAGCACATGGAAGCGTGGTGTGGTGAGTGTTACAGAGGGTGTGATGGGAGAGTGTGCGCAAGAGTGTGCGCAAGAAAGGTGTGTGACGGACAGGTGCAGGAGGAAAGAGTGCGCTGTCAAGAGTAAGGGTGAGTGCGCTGTCAAGAATGGAGGTGAGAGTAGTGAGAGTGACAAGGAGAGTGAGTTGGTTGTGACAGGTGGGCGAGGATGTACACCTGGGATGGCAGGATGCACACCTGGAATGGTAGAGCGTGAGTGGGAATGCACGCTGGAGTTGGTGGTGAGGCACGTGGTGGGGTGTGCGAATGAGAGCACACCTGTGATTGTCACAGAGGAGGTGACAGAGGAGGGGGCGCGAAGCGGTGTATTGGTGAGGTGTGCTACCAACGAATGTGTGCCAAAGTGTTCGGTGGTCAGGTGTGTGACCAAGGCTGTGAGTGGAATGGGTGTACCTGGGTGTGTAAGGAAAGGTACGAGGAGCATGGAAACGGCTGGATGTGTGAGCAAGGAACGGGCTGCGGGGTGTAAGCGTCCAGGTGAAGCATCGACGTTAGACGGGGTAGAGTTTAGAACGACTTATAGCCGAATCGGGCCCTCGGTGCGTGCTGGGCCTCGCTTTGAACGGCCGCGTCCGTGCTCCACTAGGCGGAGCGGGCAGCCCGATAGAAAGGGTCGTCATGGCGACCACTTTTTGTTGAGGCAGTCCGGCAGGTCGAGATCGGGACATTGGATGGCTCCACGCCGAGATGGTGCGTGGGATCTCGGCCCGGGTAAGCCCCCGTCCCTGCACCGAATGCGGGACGTATCCAGCCGCTGGCACCAAACCACCCGCATTCATTGCTCGGCTTTACGAAGCCGGGCTTTGGACAGGAATTGGCGCACCGAGAGGCATTAGTGAGTAGACTGGGTGATGAGGTTAGTGTTTTGGACCCAAAATTAGAGAAAAACAAAATTTGATGATTGGCAAGGGATTGGCAGTAGTGATTGGCAGATGATGGGTAGTGATTGGCAAATTTTTGATTTGTGGAAATTTGATGTGCAAAATTGGTAGTGAGCGATGGGCCCGGTGGGTAAGGCTGGCATCCCTGCCACCCTTCCCAGGTGGGGGGCAAATGCGCAATAGCTTATGGGGTGTATGGCAGTGAAAACTAGCCCGGGTGGGTTAGGTTATATGTGTGTAGGGACCTAGAAGATGACATTAGGTGACGTTAAGGTTAGATAGTGACTGATACCTGTAGTGGGGACGCAGGTAGATTAGTGTGGATGATAATGACGAGGGAGCGCAATAGTTTAAAGGGACGACTGGGAAGCGCAAGTTTCAGAAGGGAGTAGTTAGCTGAGATGATGCCGTGTGTGTGAGAATTGAACAGGAGTGATTGCACAGGTGTGCAACTGGACAGGTGTGTGGAGCAGTGTGTGAGTAGTGAGTGTGTGGATCAGCGCGAATGCGCTTGGGGAGAGAAGGGTGCAGGTGGCACCAGGTGTGAGAGCACAGGTGTGCAGGTACAGGTGTGTGGAGAGAGTTGGAGTAAGTGGTACGGAGTGGTGTGCATGGTGCGAAGGTGTGGATGGGGAAGAGTGGACCCCTTTCACGAGTACCCGGGGCGGGTAGTGTAAGTGTTAGGTAGAGGGTACAGGTAAATTGTGGTAGGATATTGGCATCTGTGGTGCGGTTGCAGAATGGTGTTGTGAATGGGTGCATTAGTGTAGTGGAAATGGCTGGGCGTGTAGCCTGTTAGTGTGTGTAGTTGGTTGGGCACTCCACCACTGTGAGGATGTCGGCCAGGTGAGGCCGCAGGTGGGCTCTGGGAGCCGGTAGAGTTGTGGATGGGGCCCGAGGATCCGGAGGACGGACCCGGGTAGCCCAGTGCCAGGGAGGGCACCGAGTGGGGAGAGCGCCAGAGGGCCTTCCCCAGGTAGTTAGGTTAGGGTGAGGAGCAGGTAAGCTCGGAGGCAACTGCAGTGGTGGAGGTGTGCAGGTGGGTAGACCCACTGGGAGAGGTACACGCCACAGCCCAGAAATTGTGCGAGGGCACCGGGAGATGAATCGGGGGAGTGAGACCCCAAATTGAAAAGCACCACAGTTTGGCCAATGGGAATTGGTTTTTAGAACCCATAGTGTAAGAGGGCCAATGGTTTGGCCGGAGAAAGACCCCGGGTAGTGTAAAGTTGTTAAAGTCATTTAGGAAATAGTTAGGATTGATGAACCTGTCGCACCATACGCAGCCACTTACCTGTGGTGATGATGATGACTCCACACCTGTGTTTTCTTTGTTTGTGTTGCAGAAATGAGAATTGCTGTTGGATTTGTGAGACGCATCACGACGTGGATGAGACATTGGGGTGATTCCATCTCTCCCTCCCTAGGAGGGACTGATGATGAATTGGTAATGGCAAATTTTGATGTTCAGTTGGAGATGGCAAATTTTGATGAGAGTTGAAAATGGCAAATTTGATTGGTTAGGAGGGAGAGAAGACGAATTTGGTTTATGGGAGGAACGGGGAAGACAGTAGGGATGTTTGTTGATTTGTAAAGTAGATGTTTATGGGTAGTGTTGTGTTTTGTGGATACAGTAAGGGGTAAGGGAGGGGCCATGTAGGTTACCTGGTGGGGGGGGGGGGGGGGCGTACGGTAGGAACGTACCTGTCTCACCTGGTTCCCATGTGCCCCCAGTGTGCATTACCTTGCATTGCGTGCACTTTTGCGCCCTTACCACCTTACTCACTTGTCTTTTCTTTTGTCTCCCACCTCCGAGGATCTGGCTTTGGGGTAGAGAGAGAGGAGAGAGAGGTGCTGGCGCCGCAGTTGTGGGCCTGCACTTTCGCTGCTTGCTGCTGGGATCGATACACCATATGGACCGCAATGTTTGTGGCCACCCACAATGGACCGCAGTTCTTTTGCGGCCAAGCACCACCCATTGATGGACCTCTGGGTCAACGTGGCACCTATGCCAAACAGGTGAACCACTAATAGTTGGCCCCCTGACGGCCACAATATAGAAATGGACGCGGTTGGCGCCTTTCTTTATTTTTGAAAGAGGCAAGAAGGCCAAGTGCACCACACGAAGGCAAGACCAGCGGCAGAACATCGGCCGGCTGCGACACCACACAATGATCACTAAACATTTTATTGGTGCACCGGATGGTGCTGACTGTGTGAGGGGGTGGTGCTTTTCGTGCTGGGAAGGGGTGCTCTGCACATTATTAAAGGCCGTAGGCCACAGAGCACTCGTGGGTTGGTGTATCGATGCTGGCATGCGTGCTCTCTCTATGCATAACATCTGCATGTGTCCCTCCAAAAAAACAGGTCCTGGATCGTAGTGTAAATAGCAGCGTAGTCTTGTAAATAATGCTCCCTACCGGCTGTATGTTTAGTTTGCGAATTCTTTCCGGATTCGGTTATCCTGTGGGTGTGTTTCTGAGAGGAGAAGGGTGCAACGTCGCAGGGGGACATATTTACTCATTTGTGAATATCTGTAAAACTGTCGCACTCAGGGTAGAGTTAATAGTAGTGGGAACTACATCTGAGTGCCACACTAAACTAGGTAAAAATTTATCGGGTCGGGACGCCCCGAGGGTAGAGAAGGGTGCAATGTTGCGAATATGGAATTTGGCCTCCATATCCGCTTGTAAATATTCCCCTATTTCCCCAATACTCCCCAACTATCCCCAATCCCCCATTCCCTAGTCCCATTGCCTGTAAATAACACTCTGTAGAACCGACCTTCCCCTTTTTCCCCCATTAAATGTCGTGCCCAGGTCCACCGCATCTCACGTAGACAACTTTCGGACATCTTGCTAGTTATTCTTAGTCTCTGTCAGTTAAGGACTCGTTTCCATTAATTCTGACTCTTCGTTGCACCAGAATGTGATTATATGGCACCAGTAGTGAGTTTAGGACCTTCCCATGCCTCCTCCCGTCTTCTTCCCCAAACAACAACAACAACAACAACAACTACAACTACAACTACAACAACAATTACAACAACAACTACAACAACGGCGCTGCGCGGGGGAGTGTGCGTCCTCACACCGGCTCGGTTAGCCGCCATTGACGATGCGCTCCGACGGGGTTACCACGAAGGGGCTCCTTGTCAGCCCCTCGTCAAGGGCGGAGCCGGTAACCCCCCCCCCCCGCACGCACCCAATGAGAAGCAACGTGCCGATTCCATCTGGGGCGGAGCTAACGAGCCGAGGGCGTGTCACTCCCCGCCGGATATACGCGGCCACGTACCGGACGTGACGTCAGATGCGCCCCCAGCTTGAAGAAGAGCAAGTCACTACCTCCGAGCGCTGCGACCTCCCCGCATCTCTAGACCGGACCGGGTCGATCCTGCCCTGAGCCCAGGTGCACCTGGAGCCATCGACTGCCTGCCTTTCCTTGCCATCAATCCCCGTGTGAGTCAGCCTTTTGTCCCGTTTATCTGTCGTCTGTTGGGAATAAGATAAGTGTGTCTAAGTGCCTGTCTTTCTATGATGTCCCTCTTGTAGTTGTAATCTAACCTTCCGCCTTAATATAACCTCCTCCGGAGGTCTTGAGAACTGAACCCTTGGTGTCGTGTCATTTGAAACCCAGCCGTGGTGTCCTTTTCCTTTATTGACCTAGCGTAGCGCGACTCGGCAACGTTCGAGTATAATCGGGTAACTTGTGCAGACGTGGTCATACCAAACCGCTCGGTAAACCAACATCCACCACCGCGTCTGTAACAATACGAACAAAGAAGAACTGAAACATGACAGGAGGCAGGAAGTATGTGCACTCCCCTCTGAGCTGTCTAGCCCGGGTTCGAATCCCGGCCCAGCTATAAACCGTCACCTTGGTGTTTCGCATGCAGGACAAGGCATCAATGTGTGTGCCGTCCCTGGGAGTCCTGTCTGCCAGCATTAACTGGTGGACGTTAGCGATCCCACGTTGTGTTACACAAAGAGTATGCGAGGTATCACCAGCACCCTGGACAAATAACGAATTCCTGCACCCTGAGTCGAGTGTCCTGCATTGGAGTGGTGACTCATCCAGTAATATAACCCTAGCCTTTTATAGTAGAACTGATGCTTCATGAACAACATGGTAGTGTGTGTGTGTGTGTGTGTGTGTGTGTGTGTGTGTGTGTGTGTGTGTGTGTGTGTGTGTGTGTGTGTCTGTGCGCATGTGTTTTCCAATGAAAACATTTTCTATTTGCAAATACAAAAAAGCATCATCTTCCAAAGAAAGTTCCTTACTGACCAAACAACCTTGTCACATTTTCTGATCTAAAATCAGACATCTCCATACACACATGTATGTACATGTATGTACATACACATATATAAAGTATTTTTTTTTTGTGTGTGTGTGAATAAATATCTCATACAGTGAATTGTATAAAATGTATGCATAAAATATATTTTTTTAAAGAAGCAGATATTTAAGATATTTTTTACACTATTGCACCTTTTTGTCTCTCTTTGGTTTATCCAAATATCTGTCTTCTTTTCTTGGCTCTTGCTTGCGAGGGTGACTTTGATCCCGCTGGCGGTTTCTATGTTGGTCCGGTTTGTGATGCTTGCCTTGCTCTCGATGCTTGTCTCTCACTCTGTCCTTCTCCCTTTCCTTGATTGTCTCTTTTTCCTTGTTCTTGTGCCTCTCCCTCTCTTTTTCTCTCTCCTTGTACCTGTCCCTCTCTTTGTCTTTGTCTCGCTCCTTGAACCTGCTTTTTTCCCTGTCCCTACCTTTATCGTTGTCCGTGGCTCTTTCCTTGTCCTTCTTTATGTCCCTGTCCTTGTCGCTCTCTCTGTCCTTCACTCTCTCCCTGTCCTTGTCCCTCTCCCTGGCCTTGTCCCTCTCCCTGTCCTTGTCCCTCTCCCTGTCCTTGTCCCTCTCCCTGTCCTTGTCCCTCTCCCTGTCCTTGTCCTTGTACCTCTCCCTGTCCTTGTCCCTCTCCCTGTCCTTCTTCCTCTCCCTATCCTTCTCCCTCTCCCTGTCCTTCTTCCTCTCCATGTTCTTCTCCGTCTCCATGTCCTTCTCCCTCTCCATGTTCTTCTCCGTCTCCATGTCCTTCTCCCTCTCCATGTTCTTCTCCGTCTCCATGTCCTTCTCCCTCTCCCTATCATTCTCCCTCTCCCTGTCCTTGCCCTTATCCTGATCAGTATCCAATGGCCCATTGTGCACCATCTCTCCACCCTGCTCATCCCGTTCTTCCGATTCATCCATGCCCTGTAAAAAGAAAATTGTAAAATGAGGATTTTTTTTTGCCAATGCTCATCCTACACATTACTTTTAGAACTAAAATGTGACGAGCACAACAGAGAAGGTCTTTAGATGATATCGTACAACTGATGACTTTTGATATAATCAACTCAAAATCAGGCAGATGAGCTTCAAAGTGGAAAAGACATCCTCTAATAGCTAAATAATTTGTTCATGGTGACATCTTAAAGATTTGCTATTCTTCAAAATCATCTCCACAATCGAGTGCAAGCAATGAAACGGTTGGCTTGCATTGTTAATGCAACGCTTTACCTGCAAAGTGCTAGGGCGACAGTTTATAGTCGGATTGTACTCCCTCGGAAAACAAACCCAGTGTATCACAATGATCTAGTGACTCAATTAAAGTTCTTGGAATCAGCCGATGATACACTGCACAGACACATTAACTAGATACAAATGAAAACATTCTAACACAAAGCACAGAAGAACCCATACGTTCAGCTTGAGCCCCACTGAGCGAGCCTTCCGTTCTTGAACCCTGGAGCCTGGTGGAACCCTGGAGCCTGGTGGAACCCTGGAGCCTGGTGGAACCCTGCCTTGCACGGCAGATTTTTCTCCGGACAGCACACTGCGCACGGCGTCATCACTTGAGACCTAAAAGCGAAAATAAATCACAGATCAACCTCATCATGGTAATGGTAAATATTTTAATGAGGATTAAACACCAAATTCCGACTTCCGACTTCCGGTCTTGCTGGCGAGGTTTCGTTTATTCGCAGCTCTCCACGCTCTCCATCGAAATTAAGTTATTGTTCCCATTTGTATTTTCGTTATAACTGTATTTATTTTATGGTGTTGTACGTATCGTGTGTCCTGAGGAAGATTTTCGGTGCAAATCTTTCATACCTGTATAGAAAATCGTGTTAATTCGTGTCGTGTCTTTTGAGGCCTTGTACAGTGTCCAAACTTGAGGCTTTGTTTTTCTCTCAGCAGTCCGTCGTTTGTGCTCCAATAACTTTCGTTCTCTGTTTTCCCAGTCTTTTCATCCCATAGCCTACTTCGTTGTTTAAAATCTCAAAAAAAAAAAAAAAAAAAAAAAAACATTTCCTTCTCTGTTCTTATTTGTTGTTCTCATTCGTTTATTCGTTCTTATTCGTTCGTTCGTTCTTCGACCACGTGTTTCTCCCCCATTTCCCCAGATAGTTTTCACTGTTAAACTTTAAAATGTTGACACTTTCCCCTCAAGTTCTGTATTCCGTGGTATATGATAACACCTTTTTTTTCTTCTTCTTTAAAAGGCTGCTTTCGACTTGCTCACCAAATCTATTCATCCCAAAAAAAAAATCCATCTCTTACAGTGCCTCTTTTCTACATTCCCTAAACTCTCCTGCACTCCATCCTCCCTCCAGCGTCCTTAAACGTATTTTTGACTCGAAGGTCACAAGTAACTCATTTTGCAATAAATGTTCGTTTCCCATTAATCGTACACTTTCTAAAATCCAATCTCACCCCTCCCCTCCAAATCTTCCCCATAACCCCTCCCCTCCAAATCTTCCCCATCACCCCTCCCCTCCAAATCTTCCCCATCACCCCTCCCTTTCAAATCTTCCCCCTTGCCCCTCCCCTCCAAATCCTACCCATCACCCATCCCTTTCAAATCTCCCCCCTTGCCCCTTCCCTCCTAAACTCCCCCCACACCCCTCCAAGACTCCCCCTCGCCCCTTCCCTCCTAGACTCCCCCCTCACCCGTCACCTCTAAATCTCCCCCATATCCCATCCCTTTCAAATCCCTCCCCTTGTCCCTTCCCTCCTAAGCTCCCCCCTCGCCCCTCCCCTTCAAATCTCCCCACCCTCATTTCTTCTCAATTTTCCCCCTCTCATTCCCCCTCCTCAAAGCGTTCTCCCCACTTCTTCCCCCTTCCAACTCTCACCTCCATCTCCCCCAACCTTCTGCCTTGCTCTTCCCCCTCCTCAAATAACACCTCATTGTGCCTCACCCAATCACCATCAAACCTTTTGTCCGCCCCATCCTTCCCTTTCTGCGAGCTATTCTGAAATCTCTGACACACCTTCAACAGCTATCCCTACCTCTTCCACCTCTTCCACATCTTACCCTTCCCCTCCTCCCCGCTGTTCTGTATCCGATGCTCCCCCTTCCTCTTCATTAACGGTATGGACCTCAAACATCCGGGGCCTTCGTTCAAACTTAACTGATCTCTCCATACAGGTTGCTTCTGACAAACCAGACGTGATCTGCTTAACAGAAACTTTCCTCCTTCATGATGTCTCTGATTCCTTAGTATCTCTCCCGGGTTACTCCCTCCTCCGGTATGATAGAAGTGAGCCTCGTCCTGGAGGTGGGGTTACTATCTTTATCAAAAACTCTCTTCCTCACTCGCCCTGCACTGCCCTCTCTCCACCTCACGCCCAGGAATACCTCTGGCTACGGCTTCCCCTTCGCTCCCACCTCTTGTTCATATGTGTGTTGTACCGTCCACAAAACAGTGATGACTCCATCTACATCTCGCTGTCTGATAATATGGACCAACTTCTATCTACTCATCCCAACTCTCTCTTCCTCATATGTGGTGATTTCAATTGTCACCATGCCAGTTGGCTGGGTGTGGGTAGCTCTCTCACCAGCCATGGCTCCTCAGCAAAGGACTTCTGCGACTCACTGGGACTGACACAATCTGTCAATTTCTCGACCCGGATCTCAGTCAATGGAGCATCTTCTCTTCTGGACTTGGTTATGACTAACTTCCCTTAAAATGTCTGCTGCTCTTCTTCTGCTCCAATCGGCTCATCTGATCATGTGCTTGTTAAAGTGGACATCTCTCTGACCATTCTCAGGGAGCCTGCTCAGCGTCGACGAGTCTGGCATTTCACTCAGGCCAACTGGCACGGTCTTGAAGCAGCCATCAATCATCTGGACTGGTCTCCCATCTCTACCACCTCTGACATCAACTCATCCTGGGAATTCTTCCAAAGTAAATTGCTCTCTCTCATGCACAGATTTATCCCATCTCGTCTTCAGTTGTCATACCCTTCCTCCCATCCATGGTACACGGAATCTTGTGGTGAGGCTGTTGCCCAGAAACAACTTGCCTTTGTCTCCTGGAAAGCAAATCCAACGGAAGGAAATCTCATTTCCTTTCACAAAGCCCGAAACAAGTGTGTGTCCACCCTCAGGAGAGCCAGGAAACAATATCTCTCCATTGTCAAGACCGAACTCTCTTATCTGTCTCCCTCTTCCAAATCCTGGTGGCATCTGGTCAAATCTGTTTCTGGTGTTTGTTCCCCCTCCATCCCTTCCCTTACCTCAAACGGCTACACAGCTGACTCCGCACGTAAAAAAGCTGAATGCCTCAACTCTGTGTTTGCCTCTAAATCTCGTGTCCCAAACCCATCCCTCTCTGTACCCACCGTACCCAGTCGTACCCAGCTGATCCTGGACTCCGTGTCCTTTCCTCCTGACAAGGTGGAAAAGTTTCTGTCAACCCTCGACTCTGATTCTGCAACTGGACCTGACGGCATCAGACCACGGGTCCTAAAATCCTGTTCTTCTGCTCTTTCACTCCCTCTCTCTGTTCTCTTCACCCTCTCTTTTGCTCAAGGTCAACTGCCATCTGCTTGGAAATCAGCCAACGTCACCGCTTTGCACAAAAAAGGTGCAAAAACAGATCCTAGCAACAACAGACCAATCAACCTTCTCCCAATTATCAGCAAAGTCATGGAATCCATCATTGCTTCGGATATGAAATCTTTCCTCTTCTCCAATGGCTTGATCTCTGATCATCAATTTGGTTTCAGACCAGGTCACTCTACTCTGGGCATGCTGCTTCTGCTGTCTCAACAATGGATGGAGGTCCTCAATGCCAAACAGGAAATTAGAGCTGTCTCCCTCGACATATCACGTGCCTTCGATACGGTCTGGCACCCCGCTCTGCTCACCAAACCCTCCTCCTTTGGTATCCATGGAAATCTCCACGCATGGCTGGCGGACTTCCTCTCGAGTCGTAGTCAACGTGTGGCCCTGAATGGATTTCTCTCATCTCCTCTTCCTGTTCAGGCTGGAGTTCCCCAAGGCAGTGTTCTGGGCCCTGTGCTTTTTCTGGTCTTCATCAATGATCTCTCTGACTCTCTTGAAAATCCTCTCTATCTCTTTGCTGATGACTCCACTCTCTGCCGCTCCATTCCTCATCCCTCAGATCGGCAGTCTGCAGCCTCCTCACTCTCTGCAGACCTGGACAAAATCACAGACTGAGCAAACAAGTGGAACATGTCTTTCAATCCTGACAAATCTCACACTCTTACGATGTCTCTCCGAAAAGACCGACTGGACAACCCTCCCATCTACTTTCTGAATAATCCTCTCCAAGAAGTTCTGTCACTCAAGCTTTTGGGTCTCACTATCTGCCATGATCTTTCCTGGGAAAACCACATTTCCAAGCTGGCCTCCAAAGCCAGTCGCCGACTGGGCATCCTCCGTCGTGCGAAGTCCTTCCTTGGCACACCTGAGCTCCTCACCACATACAAGGCTTTCATCCGCAGCTCAATGGAGTACTGCTCTCCCCTCTGGGCTGGTGCTCCTGCCTCACACCTAGCTCGTCTTCACGCTGTTGAAACCAAAGCATTCAGAATCATTGGAATCTCCCACGATGACGCTATCTCCGAGGGCCTTTCACTTACTCACCGCAGGCAGGTTGGTGGTCTTTCCGTCTTCTACCGACTCCTCTCCGGCCTTGCTCCCCCAGCTCTCTCTGGGCTCTGTCCCCCAAATATTCCTACAGGTCACACAAGATCTGCCTGCAACCCTCTTATGGTTAAACTGCCAAAATCAAGACTCTCTGCTCACCTTCACTCCTTCATTCCTCTTTTCTCCCGCCTCTGGAACAAACTCCCTCAATCTCTTCAATCCCACTCCTTCCTCCAGGTCTTTAAAACAGCTGTTCACCACCATCTCTTATCTTCCCCAATCCAAAACCTTGATCTTTTCTACCCCTGCTAATTTCACCCCAAATCCACTTTTTGAGGTGCCGACTTCTTTCCTGGAAGTCCTTGGTGTCCTTGCGTTTTATACCTATCCTGCCCCCCCCCCCCCCCCAGGCCCTCTCCCTCCCACACATCTCCCGATGTCCCTGCTCTCAAATGTTGTGTTTGTGTGCTTCCTCCCCTTCTCTCCCCATCTTGTCGACCGCTCCCCTTTTTATATACTTTGTTTGCTTGTTTGTTTGATTTGTTTGTTTGATAAATGTTAGCTCTTTCACGAGCCTCGACTCTGTATACAAAAAAAAAAAAAAAAAATTTAACAAATTGTGTGCAGTTGGATTGGGTAAACATATCACAGACACAATTCTTTAGACAGTAAGAGCACAAACCTATCCAGGCCCATTACAGAGAAGGTAGATAGCAATTACATAACGAAATGAAATTTCACAATTGAGGAAAGATTAAAATGGTTTCCAAAATAAGAACACTTAGATTGGTATGTACAGTGATTCGATCTGAGCACCAGGCCCACAAGGTTAAGATCCCACAAGATTTAACCAGACTCAGTGGTTTAATCGCTAGATGCATCCGCTCTGAGACTGGGAGGTCGGTGGTTTGAATCCCAGCCGAATCACACGAAAGACTTAAAAATAGTACATGCAGCTTCCTTTCTCGATGCTCAGTGTTTAAAAAACATAAAGTACAACCAACCATAAGTTGCAAACCATTGGCTGGACAGGTTTGGTGGGCCAAACCATCATTTATATTATTATGACTAGCGCAGAACCCACACTACGGGCGCTCTTGTTCCACACATGCAACACTACGGGCGCTCTTGTTCTCCCCTCTGACGCATCCCTTTATTTTGGTAGTGTATAGGCAACAGACCACTGCCTCAATCGCTCCCAAAAATAAAATAAAAATAACCCGAGTTTACATACATGAAGCAAAAGCATGCATACTACTTATGTGCAAACATAATGCATCGTGATTTATATATAGAGTAGACAATTCCAACTCCCCCCACCCCCCTTCCCACACCAAGGAAGAAAATTGCAAGATGGGTGAAATATATATATTTTTAACTTGATGGAATCAAACTAAATTTGCACAGGTGCAACTTCAGGGTGCCCTCATTAATCTCTGAAAGTTTCAGCTTCCTCGGTCAAATCCTCTCCCAGGCTTAGATGAAACATACAACATACTTTCTCTCCATTATATATAGACAAGGAATGGTACTCAGTATTGTCGGAAAACGCGTAATCTCTCCTAATCCCACCCTGTCTCCTGCTCCCTCCACCCCATGCCCACCCCTTCCCTCCAAACCCCCACCCCTTCACATCCCTCCCTCCTCATCCCACAACACACCCCTCCCTCTGGACATCCCCTCCCAGAGAGGGTGGGGGAGAGAAAGAGGTGGGAGCGAGAGAGGTGTGGGAGGGAGAGAGAGAGGGGGAAAGAAGAGAGAGGGAGAGGAGAGAGAGAAGGGAGGAATCAGTTGGTGCCTGGAGGGAGAGAATGGGGGGGGGGGGGGGGGAGGGAGATGAGGAGGAAGAAGAGGAAGATCCCACTCCTTATCCACCCTCTTCCAACCCCTCCCTCTTACCATCCTCTCACCTCCACCCCCTTTACCCCCCCCCCCCCCTCTGGACTCCCAGTTCCCCTCCCAGAGAGGGGGACAGTAAAGATGTGGGAGTGAGAGAGAGAGGTGGGAGAAATATAGAGAGAGGGTGGGGGGAAGAAGTGAGAGAGAGGAGGGTTGGAGGAAAGAGAGAGAGAGAGGAGGGTTGGAGGAAAGAGAGAGAAAGAGGAGGGTTGGAGGAAAGAGAGAGAGAGAGGAGGGTTGGAGGAAAGAGAGAGAGGGAGAGGGAGGGAAGGGGAGGGAAGAGAGGACGAGAATTAAGATTAAAATGGAGGGGAGACTTAAGACGGCAATGCAGAATGAAGGCTGAAGGGTGCCAGCCTTGCTCACATAAATGTACCCTGGACACACTGACAGCATACCGCTGAGAGTATACATACAAAACACCATCAAAAGGACAGGTTTTTTTCATGAAAGACTTCAAATATTAATCACAAGTATCACATGTTCCAATGGAGTGACCCCCTATCCTATGGAGGTATGAATTAAGACGACAGTGTAGAATGAGGGATGACAGCCTTGCTTACATAAATACACCTGGTTGTAGCGGTTACCGCTGGATGCACACAATCGCCTTGCACCGGCCAGAACACGGCCAGACGCGCCTCTCCCGGGCATGCCCGGACTCACTGTTCCCGGGCACGCCCGAACCTCCCGGGCACGCCCGGTCTCGTCTTTCCCGGGCATGCCCGCTCTCGCCTTTCCAGGGCTCGCCCAGAGCGTCCGGGCATGCCCGCTATCGCCTTTTCAGGGCTCGCCCAGAGCGTCCGGGCATGCCCGCTATCGCCTTTCCAGGGCTCGCCCAGAGCGTCCGGGCATGCCCGCTATCGCCTTTCCAGGGCTCGTCCAGAGCGCCCGGGCACGCCCAGCCTCGACTTGCCAGGCCGCAGCCAAACACGCCCGGGCAGGTCCAGACTCGCCTTTCCAAGGCTCGCCCTTGACACCCGGGCATGCCCGGTATAGCTTTTGCCGGGCAAACTTCCCGACATAAATGTGTATATATATTGCTGCCCGAAAAACGGGCTGGTCAGAATACCTGAGCTGTTTTGTTTCAATAAAGCAACTAGGACGAATTCCGTCTTTGGTCGCGTCAATTCTTTCGACTCGCGTTGGAGCGCAGTTCCTTCATGGTTATAATAATCACTGTTTCTCTTTTTTTTTGCAGATTTCACTCCAGATTTCGACAGATATTTAGTCCAGAAGATGCAATCCTCAAATGTGAAAGCATATTTCAATTATATACTTTCATTAGTCCATGAGAGGTGATCGCGGAAAATCACATCACATTAAGTCACTCGAAGCTCCTAATTTGAAAACTATAGCACCTACAAAAGCAATGTATAGAACGATTCGTAGGTATGAAGATGAGACATTCGATGTTGTGAGTGAGGAAAGTGAAAAAATTAATTTGAGCACTTAATCATGTGGAAATTGTTGCAGCCTGTTCCAAGGCAAGGAATTTTGGAGTCGGCTGTAAAAGCACAAGACCCCTGCGAGGGATAGCGGACTGACCAAGGCTAAAGCCTGTTTTTCTTTCAATTAAATAAAGCCGTTAATTTTCTTCAAAACAGGTGCCTTAACACACCCAAACACCCAGTTTCCATTCATGCACTCCCTCGGAGTTCAAGAAGTACCATGCAAAGATTGGGGCCGCTAGGTTTCATGGTTTTGGAGTTATAGAGGAGACACACACACACACACGCACACACACTAACTGACTGATGAACGGACACACATTTCCATTCATTATTCGAAGATTTATCCCAGCTTTGATTACCATATGCTGCTTTGATTCGACTATTTTATACTGACGTCCTTGAGATTCCTGTAAAAGAACACGTAATGAACATATAAATGAAAAAGACAACATTTCTCACACCACCTTGTTGAGGCAGCAAGACGCAATGCCTTGTAGGAGTTCATTGGTTTTTTCCACCTCCAGGCCAGCGACAATCCGTGAGGGTCGTGCCGACGATGGCTCTCCTGTTACAATCGCCAGCATGTCGATAGCTTTTTGTAGGAAAGCCACTTTTGCTTCTCTCTCCTGGAGAAAAATGGAAGCCCATGCAAAAAACACTTGAATCGGACTTTATTCAATGCACGAAAACAGGTCACGACCTTTGTCAGTGGAAAAAGGCCAACCAGCCCTTTCCGCAGATAGTTTATTGAAGTCGGAAGATTGATCCTTTGAACTGATATTCAAATTCAGATGGTGTGATAAACACAAATTATAGGTATGAGGTCAAGATCATAACATAGCATATTCTAACAGTCAAAAAAGGAGATTCAAACTGGCAGAGCAATGGGTTAGACCAGGGGTCGGCAACCTATGGTTTATCTGGCTCTTCTGCGATCCCAATGTAGCTCGCGGAGCCTCAAAGTTTATCGTTGCAAATACACACACGAAAATCAAATAAACAGGCCTAACACTTAATTCAATGTACAACAAGCGTTACGCCTAGGTCCCCCGTCGGTGAAGTGATGTGAGTTGACAAAGTGGAAGACACAGAAAACATGCTATGATATGATATTTCGCTCACAAGGTTCAGACGTACATGGAGGCGGCCATCTTGGATTTTCAATCTTTCGATTTAAATTTTCAATAGCGTTCTTCCTTATGCCTAGATACACCCACACACCAGATTAGAAGTTGGTACTTCGCTTATTTTTCAAGATATTCCGCTCACAAGGTTCAGACATACATGGCGGCGGCCATCTTGGATTTTGAAGTGGCGACCCAATTTTCAATAGCGTTCTTCCTTATGCCTAGATACACCTAAACACCAGATTAGAAGTTGGTACTTTGCTTATTTTTCAAGATATTACGCTCACAAGGTTCAGACATATATATGGTGGCGGCCATCTTGGATTTTGACGTGGCGACCCAATTTTCAAAAGCGTTCTTCCTTATGCCGAGATACACCCACACACCAAATTAGAAGTTGGTACTTCGCTTATTTTTCAAGATATTCATCTCACAAGGTTCAGACATACATGGCGGCGGCCATCTTGGATTTTGACGTGGCGACCCAATTTTAAACAGCGTTCTTCCTTGTGCCCAGATACAGCCACACACCAGATTAGAAGTTGGTACTTCGCTTATTTTTCGAGATATTACGCTCACAAGGTTGACATATATATGGTGGCGGCCATCTTGGATTTTGACGTGGCGACCCAATTTTCAAAAGCGTTCTTCCTTATGCCGAGATACACCCACACACCAAATTAGAAGTTGGTACTTCGCTTATGTTTCATGACATTCATCTCACAAGGTTCAGACGTACATGGCATCAGACATACATGGCGGCGGCCATCTTGGATTTTGACGTGGCGACCCAATTTTAAACAGCGTCCTTCCTTGTGCCTAGATACACCCACACACCAGATTAGAAGTTGGTACTTCGCTTATTTTTCAAGATATTTCGCTCACAAGCTTCAAACATATATATGGTGGTGGCCATCTTGGATTTTGACGTGGCGACCCAATTTTCAATAGCGTTCTTCCTTATGCCTAGATACACCCACACACCAGATTAGAAGTTGGTACTTCGCTTATTTTTCAAGATATGCAGGTTACAAGGTTCAGACATACATGGCATCAGACATACATGGCGGCGGCCATCTTGGATTTTGACGTGGGTTGCACCCACACACCAAATTCGAATGCGGTCCTTCGCTTACGCACGCACGCCCGCACGCACGCATGCCGCACGCACACACGCACGCCCGCACGCACGCACGCACAGACGGATGGACGGACGGACTAACAGACACACGGACGGAGGGGAAAGCCATAGTCCCCTTTCGCTCCGCTGAGCGACGGGGGACAAAAAGGCAATGGAAGTAGAATTGAAACTTTTTTTTTTTTTTTCAGAATTACACTTCTGCAAATTACACCCCAGATCTATGCTTTGTTAATTGTGTGTTTAAATTTTATGATTGGCTCTTTGTACACCAAATGCTCAAGGTTTTAATTTTGTTTGGCTATTCCGACACCCAGGGATAGACTGTTTAGCACTCCCATCTGAGCACATAACTCATGGTGCTGAAGACCTGTGTTAAAATCCCCTTGTGTTAATATGTCAATTGTCTACAAATGTCTTTGTAGTACATGCTTCATCGACAGTGCCTTCAGAAAGTATTCAGACCCTTTGACTTTTTTCACATTTTGTTGTGTTACAGCCTGATTTTAAAATTGATGAAATAGAGATTTTTTGCAACGAATCTGCGCATAATACCCCATAATGTCAAAGTGGATATTTTTTACAAAATAATTAAAAATGAAAATACAAAAATATCTCATTTACATAAGTATTCAACTCCCTGAGTCAATATTTCGTAGAAACGTCTTTGGCAGCGATTACAACTTTGAGTCTTCTTGGGTATGTCTGTATCAACTTTGCACATCTGGATTTGGGGAGTTTCTCCCATTCTTCCTTGCAGATTTGCTCAAGCTCTGTCAAGTTGGATGGGGAGCATCGGTGAACAGCAATCTTCAAGTCTTTCCACAGATTCTCAATGGGATTCAAATCTGAGCTTTGGCTAGGCTACTCAAGAACCTCATGTTCTTGTTCTGAATCCATACAGTGTTGCTTTTGTTGTATGCTTGGGGTCTTTGTCCTATTGGAACATAAATCTTTGCCGCAGTCTAAGGCCTTTTGCACTCTGAAGTAAGTTCTCCTCAAAGATTTGCCTATATATGGCTCCATTCATTGTTCCCTCTATCCTTACAAGTCTTCCAGTCACTGCCACTGAAAAGCATCCCCATAGCATGATGCTGCCACCACCATGCTTCATGGTAAGGATGGTGTTAGGTGGGTGAGTGTGTGCTATGTTTCCACCAGACATAGTGCTTTGCATTCAGGCCAAAGAGTTCAGTTTTTATCTCATCAGACCACGGAATATTTTGCCTCCTGCTCTCAGAGTCTTTCACATGCCCTTTTGCAAACTCCAGGCGTGCTGTCATTAGCCTTTTTCTAGGTGTGTCTTCCGTCTGACCACTCTCCCATAAAGCCTAGATTTGTGAAGTGCTGCAGAGACTGTTGGCCTTCCGGGCGGTTCTCCCATCTCTGCCAAAGAACTCTGTAGTTCTGTCAGAATGGTCATTGGGTTCTTGGTGCCCTCCCTGGCCAAGATCCTCCTTGCCCGGTTGCTCAGTTTGGTCAGACGGCCAGCTCTAGGAAGAGTCTGGGTAGTTCCATATTCTCTCCATTTCCTAATGATGGAGATCAATCTGCTCTTGGTAACTTTCCACACTCTAGAAATTGTTTTATACCCTTCCCCAGATCTATGCCTCCTCACATTTCTAACTCGGAGGTCTATGGACAGTTGCTTGAACTTCATGGTCGAGTTTCTGCTCTGACATGCACCGTAAACTGTGGGACCTTATATAGAAAGGTGTGTTTCTTTATAAATCATGTCTAATCAATTGAATTGGCCACAGATGGACTCCAATTAAGTTGTAGAGACATCTCAAGGATGATCAAAGGAAATTGGATGCACCTGAGCTCAATTTGGAGTGTCATTGCACAGGGATTGAATTGGCATTTCAGATTGACTCAAGGCATTTAAGGTTTTCATTTTTAATTATTTTGTACAAATTTATATAAAGACATTCCACTGTGACATTATGGGGTATTGTGTAGATCAGTGAAAAAAAAAATCTCAATTTAATCCTTTTTAAATGCAGGCTGCAACAACAAAATATGAAAAAGTCAAGGGGTGTGAATACTTTCTGAAGGCACTGTAAACGATGTCTCCTACTGTGATTGTCCTGCACGGGCTTACAGGATGGCATAAAAGTATGCACACTTGCCTCAGAGCTGTCTAGCCTGAGTTTGAATCCCAACCCAGCTATGAGCTGTCTTCCTGGTGTTTCACAAGCAGGGTGATTCATCAATGTGAGTGCCGTCCCTCGGATGGATATTAAACTGGGTGTTTCGTCTGGGAGCATTCGTTGGTGGACGTCAAAGATCCCATGGTGTCCTTCGCGAAGAGTAGGTCAGCTATCACCAGCACCTTTAACAAATTCCAAATTCCTGCCCAAACCTAAAGGGGGCACCCAATCAGCAGCATTGCCGCGCCTTCAGCAATTATGCAAACCACTAGTCACTGGCTGCATATAGAATGAATTACACCTAGGTCCCCCGTCGGTGAAGTGATGTGAGTTGACAAAGTGGAAGACAAGGCGGCCATGTTGGATTTTGACGTGGCGACCCAATTTTCAATAGCGTTCTCCCTTATGCCTAGATACACCCACACACCAGATCAGAAGTTGGTACTTCGCTTATTTTTCAAGATATTCCGCTCACAAGTTTCAGACATACATGGCGGCGGCCATCTTGGATTTTGATGTGGGTTGCACCTACACACCAAATTAGAATTCGGTCCTTCGCTTACGCACGCACGCACGCACGTATGCACGCACGCACGCCCGCACGCAGGGGAAAACCATAGTCCCCCTTTCGCTTCGCGGTGCGACGGGGGACAAAAAATGAATGGGCCTGAATATGATGTGTGCACAAGTAGAGTACCTCCATGAGCTGTAAATCACTAAAATAAAATTAAAACATTAACATGTTACCTCCGATGCATTAACATGTTACCCCACGCTCAAGTCAAGCAGCTCATGCAGGTGTTCCTCAAGAAAACCTCACATGCTCACTTTTCCAAAGTCCAGGCTGGTAGCCCACCCACGTTAATTCATCTCTTTGTTCTCCCGATTGTGGAGTCGTCTCCTTGTGTCTGTTGCCCAGTCTTGTCTTGTCCTCCTCACACAGTGTGCTCACTCATGCACATCCATGGCCTCTTCTACACAAAGGGACATCCACGACCTCTTCTACCGTCCACCATGCTAATAATCAGATTTCATCTTATAGAGAAAATCCTTTTGTGTGACAGTACTGTAATAAAGTTCCAATTTCCTCAGGTTCAATATACTGCCCAATTAGAGCCCTTCCTGGTAGATGACCAGGATCCCAATAACACCACAAATGGTGACTCCTCCAAAGGGATGTCACATCATTGAAGTCATTTTTTCCCATGATGAAGCTGAGTTTATGGGTCATCACTTTGCAATTGCAGACATGTCAGTGGCATCTCTGTCTTCTACCACCTCCTTTCTGATCTTGCACCCTCTTATCTTTCAGTGCTTTGTCATCATTGTCCCCCTTCCCCTGCCCTCTCCCCAGGTTTTTGCAGGGCACACACGTTCCAACATTTACCCCCTTCTGGTGAATCTACCTAAATCCAGAATCACTGCTCACCCACCTGCGATATCAAGTTCCTCTTTGACATCATTCGTCCCTTTAGGTCTTCAATACAGCTGTTCACCACCATCTCAAATCGTCCCCAATCCAAGACCATGTTCTTTTCTACCATCTTTGACTGGCCACAATAGTGGCCGACACGCACAGGTTGACCAGCCACAATAGTTGGCGACACGCATAGGTCGATCAGCCACAATAGTGGCCGACACGCACAGGTTGACCAGCCACAATAGTGGCTAACACGCATAGGTCGACTGGCCACGTTAGTGGCTAACACACACAGGTTGATCAGCCACAATAGTGGCCAACACGCATAGGTCGACCGCCACGTTAGTGGCTAACACGCACAGGTTGATCAGCCACAATAGTGGCCGACACGCATAGGTCGACAAGTCACGTCAGTGGCTAACACGCATAGGTTGATCAGCCACAATAGTGGCGAACACGCATAGGTCGACCACCATGTTAGTGGGTAACACGCACAGGTTGACCAGCCACAATAGTGGCCGACACGCATAGGTCGACCACCATGTTAGTGGCTAACACGCACAGGTTGACCAGTCACGTCAGTGGCTAACACGCACAGGTTGACCAGCCACAATAGTGGCCGACACGCATAGGTCGACTGGCCACGTTAGTGGCTAACACACACAGGTTGATCAGCCACAATAGTGGCCGACAAGCGCAGGTCGACCGGCCACGTCAGTGGCTAACATGCACAGGTTGATCAGCCACAATAGTGGCCGACAAGCGCAGGTCGACCGGCCACGTTAGTGGCTAACACGCACAGGTTGATCAGCCACAATAGTGGCCGACATGCGCAGGTCGACCGGCCACGTTAGTGGCTAACACGCACAGGTTGACCAGCCACAATAGTGGCCAACACACATAGGTCAACCGGCCACGTTAGTGGCTAACACGTACAGGTTGATCAGCCACAATAGTGGCCGACACTCATAGGTCGACAAGCCACGTTAGTGGCTAACACGCACAGATTGATCAGCCACAATAGTGGCCGACACACATAGGTCGACAAGCCACGTTAGTGGCTAACACGCACAGATTGATCAGCCACAATAGTGGCCGACACGCATAGGTCGACCAGCCACGTCAGTGGCTAACATGCACAGGCTGACCAGCCACGTCAGTGGCTAACACGCATAGGTCGACCAGCCACGTCAGTGGCTAACACGCATAGGTCGAACAGCCACGTCAGTGGCTAACATGCACAGGTTGACCAGCCACGTCAGTGGCTAACACGCATAGGTCGAACAGCCACGTCAGTGGCTAACATGCACAGGTTGACCAGCCACGTCAGTGGCTAACACGCATAGGTCGAACAGCCACGTCAGTGGCTAACACGCATAGGTCGACCGGCCACGTTAGTGGCTAACATGCACAGGTTGACCAGCCACGTCAGTGGCTAACACGCATAGGTCGAACAGCCACGTCAGTGGCTAACATGCACAGGTTGACCGGCCACGTCAGTGGCTAACACGCATAGGTCGAACAGCCACGTCAGTGGCTAACATGCACAGGTTGACCGGCCACGTCAGTGGCTAACACGCATAGGTCGAACAGCCACGTCAGTGGCTAACATGCACAGGTTGACCAGCCACGTCAGTGGCTAACACGCATAGGTCGAACAGCCACGTCAGTGGCTAACACGCATAGGTCGACCGGCCACGTTAGTGGCTAACATGCACAGGTTGATCAGCCACAATAGTGGCCGACAAGCGCAGGTCGACCGGCCACGATAGTGGTCCTACCAAATATGGTCATTATATGGGAATATGATTGTAATTGGCGGAGAAAAGCCAATGACAAAATTGCATTTTTGGGTTGCTAACCAGTAAATCCAGCACTTCATGGGTTAAGACTAAGGGCAATAAACAAGCGATTGCTAAAGGATCATTGAAAACCTGTTAACGATGGTCCATGTGATGACGTCATGGCCACGAGAGAAAAAAATGTATCAAAGTGAAAACCCATTTTCCAGTTACCGTATGATAACTAGAGCTTCCCCAACATCCCGATGAAACACCAGTGGGAAACTCAAACGCACCTTCACATTGTCAGAGATCATCTCCGTTTCGCTATAAAGACCCTTCATAAAGCCGGTTGTCCGAATGACCTGCAGAAAGGGGAAATTGAGATTTTAGAGGCAATAACAGGTGTTTTGAACATTTGGAGGGAGGTTATAGGTTATACTTATAGCCCTGCAGGGTGGAGATCGATTGTTGCCCAAAGCTACAGAGCCGTACCTCGGTGAAAACGTCGTGTAGGAATCCGAATGGAGGTCTCCCCAGGAGCTTGTCCGTCAGTCTTGGCTTCCGGATCACCTTTCCCAGGGTGTCCTGCGTCCGGCGGATGACACTGCCGTCCATGACTCCGGGACAACTCAAGGTCTCCTCCAGTAAGCCCACACCTTGAATACGTCACAAAACGAAGTAGCCAATCTATAAATGACTGCGAATCCAATTTACCTTCCCGGGATGTTCGCACATGGATGAGACGTCCGAGAAGATTGCAGAGACCTGGATCTGCTTCAGAGATGTCCGGGAAAAAGGTTGTTTCTGATGTCCCAATTCGTCGCTAATCACACGTTAACGTCGCTGAAGTCGATATAGACTTGCTCGAGTGTACAAATAAAGTTTGCAGATACTTATGCTGTAACTGTAACACGGGACAGCAGATCCGTGAAGGCCGCATCCCAGAATGCAGCGCGCCGCGACTTACGTTGCCCTGGTACCGATGACGCGCCGCTATGGCGGCCGGAAAAGGCCGCAGCGCTATTAGTATTACTAAAAGGGAGACGTTCGTTCGTACTCCCATATCAAGTCTCGCTCGAGTTCAGGGAAATACCCTCGACTTCACGAGCAAATGATGCTTGTGCCCCTACAAAGTTTAGTCGTGCACATTTCCCGACCGGTTGTCTGTATACTTTCATTAATTAATCTCTCTTATTGTTTAGCTTCCGTTGCCATGTGAACCCAGCGCATGGACGAAGGTTGCACCCAAACCTGCCAATCATTGATTAACGTAGTGATCCACTTTCAGGGAGAAGCATCGAAACCCCAATTCCAAAGGATGGTCAAGATGTCCTTGCTACATGTTACAAAAGCAGGTGAACCTATTTATATGTCCTGGAACACCTTGCAAAGTCACCCCCTCGAAATATGTGGTGCTTTGCAATGCAGCACCACCGACCCCTATTTCTCTATTTAAGCCTGTGTTATGACTAGCTAAGGGGTAAGGTGTTCTAGTTACCCTGCACTCATGAAGCGAAAAGCGAGGTTAGGCATTCGGTTGTGTCTGCATCTTACTATAATTCACCGAATGTCTGTCTGTCTGTCTGTCTGCCCATCCGTCCGTCCATCCGTCCGAAGGTAAAAACTGCTGAACCGATCGCAACGATATTTTGGGTGGGGAATCCTGGGATCTCCTGGAGTAAAATAGGCTATATTGTTTTTCCAATTTCAGCTTTGGCCTCCAGCATTTTCAGGTTTGGACTCCCGCATAACGTTATTTCCCTGGGTGCTGCACAAACGGCTGCACGATTGCTGCACCGATCGGACTCGGTGACCTCGGGCAAAGACCTTTTATAAGGACATGGGTTGAATCCCTGCTTGAGAGGATGCCAACCCCCTCCCCGCCATCACGGTCGTCTCTCCAACTCACAATTCCACGAGATATGCAGAAAGGACGACCCAAAACCAATTATATTCTTTTTGATTTGTATATAAACATCATTAAAAGTAAATAATGACCCCGGCCAAAGTTCAAACGACGTGGGTTTAATCTCTACATGAGAGAATTGCACATAGCTATTTGGGTGATGTATAAGCTAACAGATCGCTGTCTCCATCGATCTTGCAAAGGCCATAACACCTATCGGCTCAAAATCCTTTTAACTGTTGACTTGGGTAGTTTTTACAATGAAGGAAACATTAACAATGTTGTTAAAACTTTATTTTGTGATTAATTTGTGATTGGAGTTATGTTGTTTGGAATGAAAAAAGTGATATCGAGTTCAAGTAAATGACGACATGCCGTGATGGTTTCTACTTTCGAAACGTGAACTTCGCGGATTGCCATATGCAGATTCGCCACGGACCCACGATCGATGTTTCTATACATGAACGTACCCGTTTGTTTACGAACAGGTACGTTTTTCATGGAAGTCCTTCACGAACTTGCTGTCCATGTCTGACGTGCGACTGAGGGTGCTACAGGAATGTGGTATTTATTGGTTTCATGCTTTAGCATTCGCCGTATCTGCATTGCCTGTTTGCTGCTGGCCTCCCACCCGTGCGTAGCACGGGTATTTCACTAGTTTTTAAAATACATTTTCTCTGCAACCGTTGGTCCGATTGACACGAAATGTTACCATATGAGCACCTCTTAATGCAGAATTTATTAATAATTATGACGTCATAGGTCACGCGGTACGGACGCCATCTCGGAAAAACGTTACACCTCTATATCTCTGACACTGCTCGATGGAAAAAATTGAAACGTGGCTCATTGTAAAGAACTCCGCATGGGAAATTAGTGTTGTTAATGATGACGTCATAATTCGACAGGGCCAAGAGAAAAAAATGTATCAAAGTGAAAACCCATTTGCCAGTTACCGTATGATAACTGGAGCTTCCCCAACATCCCGATGAAACACCAGTGGGAAGCTCAAATGCACTTTCACATTGTCCGAGATCATCTCCGTTTCGCTAAAGACCCTTCATAAAGCCGGTTGTCCGAATGACCTGCAGAAAGGGGAAATGGAGATTTTAGAGGCAATAACAGGTGTTTTGAACATTTGGAGGGAGGTTATAGGTTATAGCCCTGCAGGGTGGAGATCGATTGTTACCCAAACCTACGGAGCCGTACCTCGGTAAAAACGTCGTGTAGGAATCGGAATGGAGGTCTCCCCAGGAGCTTGTCGGTCAGTCTTGGCTTCCGGATCACCTTTCCCAGGGAGTCCTGCGTGCGACAAGGGGTTCGATAGGGTGTCCTGACAGGGACAACGCTTAGTCTGATCAGTTTGAAATTGATTGATCATGATCTGCACAATTATATTAGAGAATATAAATTGATGATGTCATCGCTCACGTGGTCTGGCAGCCATATTGGATCAAAGAAAAAAATATCCTTCAAAAACAAGTTGGCTCGTACTAACATGACTGCGCAGGGCAAGTATTCGATGAATACCATATAGTCTAAGTCTGTTATATCTCTGGCAGCTGGGTTAGGTGATCTATGAACTCTAGTTTAAGCCTGTGTTACGACTCCGTCTGGAGTTTGAACCACTGACCTCGTAAACTCAAAGGACACCCTCCAACCATGACACAACCAAGCCAGGTTAATAGGGAGATATGAGTCGGTTGTCGAGTTTTCACTTTGGTTCAGCACTACTGGGGAAGAAAACCACCATCTCCAGCAGGATTTCTTTTCACACGTTTTACTGGCCACCTACCACGTGATCAGTCTATGCAGATAGTCTCTTAAAAGTGATGTTATGGTTCAGAAAAAATATTCAAGGTTTGTGTTTTCTATTCAGGTAACCAAAAACTGTGGGATTTGTGCAGAGAGTGTACACACAAAATATTGTCATATAACATAGGATAGCAGCTTCTGCACTGTAACTATCATCAGGAGGTTCCCACGTTTCATGTGAACGGCCTTCTTCGGATACAAAGGACAACAAACAAATAAGCTTTTGGGGTTTGGGGAAAACAGTCACACTGCAGCGTTAACCAGGTAATCCAGCAATATCAAGAACGACACCTGATATATTAGTCTTAGTCAGGTTCACGATGTTTTTTTCGTTCAAATTTTTTGGAGATTAGCAAAACTATACATTTTTGGAATATTCAGAGCATGAGGAATCCAAAAATTAATGTTTACATTTGCGTAGACACCTTTGCGAAAATGACACAGGACAGTGATGAAGATCTGTAAAAGCATATTCCTGAACAGTATAGACCTCGTAGATCCTGTGTATAGGACTTATAGTTCAATCTGATACTACCTATAACTTCCTATAACAACCTATAACTTCAAAGGACTTGCAATATCATCTATTATGTAATACAGTTATATCACAAATATAAAGACAATGGTTTTCAATTACCTTTGTTTGTTGCTTTTCTATAATCCTGAGCACTATTTTGAGGCCTTTATTGGATTCCTTGACCCAGAAAACATAGGATTAGCATATTTAATTAAGTCTCTAGGTTGACTAGAAGCCGAGATCGCGCAAAATATGTATTTTATGGCGGCCATTTTCAAAATCCAAAATGGCGGCCATGCAGGTGTCTGTGCAAATGCCAACATTGATTTTCAGATTCTCCATGCTCTGACGATTCCAAAAATGTACAGGTTTGCTAATCCCAAAATTTTGAACGAAATTATATTTGTTAACATAGTGAACCTGACAATATGATGACGGAAACATCTACATTGTATATAACAAGGAAACGAAAACATGTTTTAGGGCTACACACTTATTTATTTTTTAAAGTTTTAAACGTTTTTTTATTGTTAAATTTTGATAGATGAAAATGTACCAGAAAACAGAAGACCGTGGGCCAAATTTCAGCTCTCGAGGACATATGGAACCGAGAAAACGAACGCCTCAAAGATTTGAAACGGGACAAACAAAGTTCAGATGAAGTTAAATAAAAGCGTGTAATAAAAAGAGCAACAAGGGGTTGGGGTCCTCTGCATTGTAACAAGGGGTTGATGTCCTCTCTGCATCGCAACAAGCAGTTGATGTCCTCTGCATTGTAACAAGGGGTTGGTGTCTTCTCTCTATTGTAACAAGGGGTTGGTGTCCTCTCTATTCTACCAAGGGGTTGGTGTCCTCTCTCTATTATAACAAGGGGTTGGTGTCCCCTCTGTATTCCAACAAGGGGTTGGTGTCCTCTCTCCATTCTAACAAGGGGTTGGTGTCCTCTCTGTCTATTCCAACAAAGGGTTGATGTACTCTCCCAATGCTACAAAGGGGTTGGTGTCCTCTCTGCATTGTAACAAGGGGTTGGTGTCCTCTCTGCATTGAATAACAAGGGGTTGGTGTCCTCTCTGCATTGTAACAAGGGGTTGGTGTCCTTTCAGCATTGCAACAAGGGGTTGGTGTCCTTTCAGCATTGCAACAAGGGGTTGGTGTCCTCTCTGCATTGTAACAAGTGGTTGGTGTCCTCTCTGCATTGCAACAAGGGATTGATGTCCTCTCTGCATTGTAACAAGGGGTTGGTGTCCTTTCTGTCTATTCCAACAAAGGGTTGATGGACTCTCCCAATGCTAACAAGGGGGTGGTGTCCTCTCTGCATTGCAACAAGGGGTTGGTGTCCTCTCTGCATTGTAGCAAGGGGTTGGTGTCCTCTCTGCATTGCAACAAGGGGTTGATGTCCTCTCTGCATTGTAGCAAGGGGTTGGTGTCCTCTCTGCATTGTAGCAAGGGGTTGGTGTCCTCTCTGCATTGTAACAAGGGGTTGGTGTCCTCTCTGCATTGCAACAAGGGGTTGATGTCCTCTCTGCATTGTAACAAGGGGTTGGTGTCCCCTCTGCATTGCAACAAGGGGTTGATGTCCTCTCTGCATTGTAACAAGGGGTTGGTGTCCTCTGCATTGTAACAAGGGGTTGGTGTCCGCTGCATTGTAACAAGGGGTTGGTGTCCTCTCTCTCTCTATTGTAACAAGGGGTTGGCGTCCTCTCTCTATTGTAACAAGGGGTTGGTGTCCACTCTATTGTAACAAGGGGTTGGTGTCCTCTCTCTATTGTAACAAGGGGTTGGTGTCCTCTCTCTATTGTAACAAGGGGTTGGTGTCCTCTCTCTATTGTAACAAGGGGTTGGTGTCCTCTCTCTATTGTAAGGGGTTGGTGTCCTCTGTATTCCAACAAGGGGTTGGAGTCCTTTCTGCATTCGAACAAGGGGTTGGTGTCCTCTCGCTCTATTCTACCTCCATCACCAAAGGTGAATGGAGGTTGTGTTTTCACCCATCCGTTTGTTTATGAACAGGGTATCTCAAAAACTTATGGAAGGATTCGGATGAAACTTGGTGGATTGGTTGGGTGTGTGACAAGGACGAATCGATTTGATTTTGGTGAAGATCCGGATGCATATACGGCCTATCAGTGGGATACACAACATAAATTGCTGTCTGGTATAGGTATGCTCTCCACCGAGTGTCATCCTAGTTGGTCTTGTATCCTCTACCCCCCTCTTGACTCTGTCCCTACCAGGTGTTTTACATGGTGCACAGTCTGCCAGTGATCGTCCTTTTGTTATACTCCCAAAAGCCAGTTTCGCTGCTCACTTCCTCCTCTTTTATCTCACATATCGAACCAAATTCCATATATCCTGCTCCCGCTCCCTTTATTATATGTTTTATGTGTCCGTTTGTTTTTTTTGTGATTAATGTTAGCTCTTACACGAGCCTCGATCTTGTATTAAAAAAAAAAAAATCATTGGTCCCCAACTTCCCCAGTCCGTTCAATCCCATTCCTCCGTCCGGGCATTCAACACAGCAGTTCACCACTACCCAGGTCATTCCCCCATCTACTCATTCTGTCTTCTACCTGAAATTGCCCCATTCCCAAGCACTCCAATTTTCTGGGTTATTGTGATCCCCTCCCCCTCTTTTATTAGGTTGCTAGTCCTCAGAGGGTTTTTGGGCCTTTTCTGTTTCATTCATGCTTTCCCTTCCTCTTTTTGCTGTGTTTCATTCAGCTTGTTCATCCCTCACATGTCCCTTCGACCCCTTCCCCTCGATCTCACTCCCATCCTCACTTCTACTGCATTGCTCGGAAATTTTCCGTTTCTAGTTTTCCATTCTGCTCCAGCTCTTCCACGAGCCTCAATAACATACACAAAAAAAAAAAAAAAAAGATTGGGGGAGATACAATTGACAACTGGGCAATGGCCAGCATAGCTAACAGTTTGCCAACATACACCTCCAGTAATACAACTGCAGTGCAAATCAACCGGATAGGAGAAAAAGAAAAGTTGATTTTCATGAAGATCAAAGTTAGTGAGGCCATGCACGCTTTCTCTTGAAAGGACACTGCGACCAACACCAGATACAAATAAGTCGTCCCTCCAAATGGAAAGCTTACAATGACGTTCATGAAAGTTGTGGAAATGGCAAACTCGATTTTAATGGTAACCAATACATCACAAGAAACTCACACGTTCATTTTTATTATATTTAATCTCTAGACTTAAAAAAGCACCCTGATGATTTTACATGCCACAAACCCAGTTAATACTGGTAGGCTGAATGAGGGTTCAAAAACATGGCAACTTGCAAACACCAGAACACCAGCCATTACGGAGGTAGTAACTGACCTCGACCTGCAAGATGCACAAAACCGATAACAAATGGGTCAATGCAAAAAAAAACAATAAAGAAAGTGCCCAATGAACGCATCACTCAGGCAAATGTTCCAATCAGTGGAAGCTTCCTTCAGTCCTCTTCAGAGTCTGATTCTGGATAAAAACAAATATAAACGTAATGTATTACAACTTAAAGAATTCGACATCCGATGGTATAAAGATTAAAACATATAGGACTCTAAAAATTGTCTCCATTGGGCATTTCCCTATGCCGACCTGAGTTATAAATAATACGGATGCACAAGACTTTCATCCAAAATGTCATGGAATATGGCTCTTAAGCCCTTAAGGGGTCGTGCTGCCACTACCCATCTCACCTCCCTTAAAGTAGTGGGAACCTTAGCTGTATGCGTCATCAGTGTCTTGTTCATCACAAGTAGGTTGGTGGTCTTGTAGTTTATCACTACCTCTCTTCTAGTCTAGATAAGCCTGATGTTGGCTTAACGGTCAAGGTGGCTGGCTTAAGATCTTAGGGTCTTGAGTTTCAGCCCGTGTCATTCCGATAAATAACACCAGGTGAGTTGACTCAGCCTGTCACCCTTCTGAGATCAGCAAAATGAGTACCAGGTTACTGGAAACAGGCGACGGCATCAGCGGCACAGCCACGCCCCCAGCAATGATGCAACCAGCTGCATACGGAATAATGAATTATTGTCTTGATCCATCCTTTCTGCCACCTCAATTAACATGTGCTCCCATAGAAACTCTTTCGGTCATAACCATAGCCAGGTGCAAATTCAACACTCACCTCTATTTGCTCTGATAGTTTTTGCTCTCTCACCTGTGGGACAGAACATCTTCCTTAGTTTGTGTCAAGCTCTTCACTTCAGGATTTCAAGTCTGCTTCCTACCACCATCACCGCACGTGTCCCTGTTGTTTCTACCTCCTAGATCACTCCCGTCCTTTACGAACCCCTCCTCTAGTACTGGGATAGCGCTGCCGGTTTGTGTGCTACTGTTTTTCTTTCCCTTTTTGTGTCTGTTCCCCTTCACGTCATTTGATTTGTCCATGAACGTCAATACTGGTAGTAAAACTCAAAACACTTGCGATTACACCAAATTGGGAAATGGAAGAAAGGCCAAAGGTGGTTTAATTAAATGGTGTACATCAAATAAACTTCATCGTGCATTGTGAAATTTCAACTCACCTTCCTCTGCATTCTGCAACCATTCGACAAACTTCTTTGTCTGGTCCAAAAATACAGTTTTCCCCTTTGCTGCGTGAGCGCTAGAATGCCACTTCAGAATGGTCTCCTCACTCAGGATGTCGGCTGTGTCAAAAAAAATGGAAGATCAATGAAATAACCTCCATTTCGATCAAAATGCTAATTTTATGCATTTTCTCCCCTTCGTTATCATTTCGCAGTGAGTGTGTGAAGCAGAACAATCGGGACATTCAACATAAAAGCTTAAAACAATCCTCAGTTTCAATTGCAAATGGAATAAACTTTGCTCGAAGGAGAATATTCCAAAACCAAGGCAACGCCAAGCCCCAACTACTAGTAGGGTTGCCCGGCATGCCAGACTCAGGTCTGACAATTCTATCACCGAGGGTCTTCTTCATCCAGGACATCAATCTCAGAAGGGGACTTGTGGTCAAATCAGACTTCAGTCTGGCATGCTGGACAGCTACATATTACCAGTTGGTGGTGTCTTCCTTTTTGAATGGACAACTTCCAAACCAAAACCAGTTCTTTGTCAAATCCAAGACTAGAAAGAGCAATCAGAGATTGGAGACCCTTGCCAGGACTTATTTTGTGCGATTTCATGTGGTGTGTTTGCGTTGTGTGTGCAAACACAACACATGAAACCACACAAAAATTTTGCTTATCATGCTATATAGTTTTAGCTCATCATGCCACACAATCATGCTATATATTTTTAGCTTATCATGACACAATCATGCTATATAGTTTTAGCTCATCATGACACAATCATGCTATATATTTTAGCTCATCATGACACACAATCATGCTATATATTTTTAGGTTATCATGACAATCTATATATATAAAACACAGTTTGTGTGTGTGTGTGTGTGTGTGTGTAATGTTACCGATAGACTCCGAAACGGAGAGGCTTACGTGCTTGATATTTGACATAGACATGGCCATTGAGCCTGGGACGAACATGGCCGAACTCAAAATATTTGACGATCCATATTTTTTATTCATATTTACCTCAGCGCATTTCAGCGCACGGAATCAACGGAATCAGAGCAGGTGGGCGCTGATTCGCTCAGAGCGATCACGTGATGACGCTATGACGCTATGACGCTATAAACGATATGAACGCTATGACGCTATGAAAAAAAAAATCGCTATGACGCTATGAAACGCTATGACGCTATGAAAAAAAAAATCGCTATGACGCTATGAACGCTATGACGACATGGAAAAAAAAATCGCTCGCTTTGCCAAGGGGCTCGCTCCCCCCCCGTTCCCCTCCCTTTCCCTTCCCCCTCCCCCGCCCGGCAATGCCGGGTACTTCTGCTAGTCATGCTATATAGTTTTAGCTCATCATGACACACAATCATGCTATATATTTTAGCTTATGACACACAAACATGCTATATATTTTTAGCTTATCATGACACACAATAATGATATATATTTTTAGCTTATCATGACACAAGCATGCTATATATTTTAGCTTATCATGCCACACAATCATGCTATATATTTTTATCTTATCATGACACAATCATGCTATATAGTTTTAGCTCATCATGCCACACAATCATGCTATATATTTTTTAGCTTATGACACAATCATGCTATATAGTTTTAGCTCATCATGCCACACAATCATGCTTTATATTTTTAGCTTATCATGACACACAATCATGCTATATATTTTAGCTTATGACACAATCATGCTATATATTTTTAGCTTATCATGACACAATCATGCTTTATATTTTTAGCTTATCATGACACAATCATGCTGTATACTTTTAGCTTATCATGACACACAATCATGCTATATATTTTAGCTTATCATGACACAATCATGCTATGTACTTTTAGCTTATCATGACACACAATCATGCTATATACCTTTAGCTTATCATGACACACAATCATGCTTTATATTTTTAGCTTATCATGACACAATCATGCTATATACTTTTAGCTTATCATGACACACAATCATGCTATATAGTTTTTAGCTTATCATGACACACAATCATGCTTATATACTTTTAGCTTATCATGACACACAATCATGCTATATAATTTTAGCTTATCATGACACACAATCATGCTATATAGTTTTTAGCTTATGACACACAATCATGCTATATACTTTTAGCTTATCATGACACACAATCATGCTATATAGTTTTTAGCTTATCATGACACACAATCATGCTATATAGTTTTTAGCTTATCATGACACACAATCATGCTATATAGTTTTAGCTTATCATGACACACAATCATGCTATATATTTTAGCTTATCATGACACACAATCATGCTATATATTTTTGGCCCCATCTCTCAATGGAGAAGAATGACTTACCACATATTAATTGTACATACTTTAAAGATGTACTCATATTTCAATTGTACGTACTTTATAGAGGTACATACTCGGTTTAAAAAAAAAGATAATGTGTAATACTGATTACCACCACGTGGCGTTTGTGACCCATGTTAGCACATTATTTGGCAACATACAGACAGACAGGCCCAATGCAATACCCTCTCCTCTTTGCATCATAAACACAATGGTTTGATACAGTACAATAGTTCTACCTTTGTAGAGAAGCACAATTATCTTCTGAAAAGTCTTCATGAAGTGGATGTTATCGTAACAGTACTCTTGCACTTTCAGCAACAGCGCAAGTTCAGACTGAGGTTGGCTGGTGAAGGCTGCAAACAAGGGTGCGTATTGCTGTGGGAATGCAAGGTAGAAAGGGGAGGGAGGGGGGATAATTTATACAACAGGAATCAAAATACACTCTCAGCGAAACAAAACAGTTTGTAATGAGGGTTTTATTACGAACAAAGCAGAACTAATCACTGCTGAATTAGAAATAAACTTCAGGATATAGAAATATAAACCCACAAGACATCATGGGATTCTCAAAAAGCAAACCAACGCAATAAAGTCCTTTGTTGCTGCTGTGTATGTGACGAGTGAATCCCTCTCTAGAAAGATGGCGTGCGGCATCGGCACTGAGGGTTTAAAGCGATCCTGCAGTTTCCATCCACTTTAAAGCAACACTCACCACATCCTGTTTGCACAGTGAGGCCTAACAACAGGGATAACAACACTTGCACTATAACCGCAGGCAGGAATGTGGCCAGAGCACCTGCACAAAATGGCCTAATACTTTTAAGATAATCTGAGGTCTTCACTGTCGTTCAGTGAGTGTTAGCAGATCGGCACCGATGGATTAATGTCCCTTGTGAAAGTACAGTGGCTAGTGCACACTATGATGCAACTTCCTGCCCATGAAGAGAATGGTCTGGATCAACAAATAGCTTTTCGATTCAAGGCTCATGGAGGAGGTTGTAAAGCCATCAGATGAAGAACAAAGACAGTCGAGATCAGTGCACATTTACATGAACTAGAACATTAGTAGACAATGGACAAACATATGGCGCAGAAGTAAGATGGTGCCGATCATGGGCAACACGATCTTGAGTGCTCTGTTTATTTGACCTTTTTATCGACTTTTATCAAGTACTCCAGTGGACATCGGTATTTGTTACAGTAAGGAGGAACTATTGATGCTTCGGAACAATTATGGTGAGCTCAGTTTTAGCTGACTTGAGCTACAGCGAGGAAAAAATGCCACATCGCTCTCAACCAACCATAGAGGGCGGAAGCGGGGTAGAAGAGGGAGCGTTTTGAGAAGACTGCGGAGGCGGAGCAGTCGCCAATCTTTTCCCAGCATCTTCCTGACTAATGTACGCTCTTTGCATTACAAGATGGATGAGTTGACATGCCACGTACAATCGCGGCAAGATTTCCGGGACTGCCCTGAATACATTCTCACTGAGACTTTGCTCAACTCCACAGTACCTGTGATCCGGATTTACACTGTTACGGTCGGATTGTGATTTTGAGGCCGTGAGTAAAAGGAAAGGTGGAGGACTGTGTTAATCTCGTCAATGACACGTGGTGTACCAATACAATGGTGTTAACGCATTCGTGAACCGTGGAGCTGGAAACTTTAGTCATAAAATGTTGTCCATTTGATCTTCCTCGCAAGAATTCATTACTAGTTTTGGTTGCTGTATACATCCTTCCAGACGCTAATGCTGCATCTGCCATTGAACAACTCTATCATTACTGTGCATGAAAATGCCAATTCAGGGGCATTTTTTGTGGTAGCGCGAGACATTAATCATTCCAACTTAAGGAAGATTCTTCCCAAATATTACCAACATGTCACCTGTTCAAATCGCCATGATAAGACTGGATAGTTTTTACACGATTAAAAAAAGATGCATATCGTTTACTACGTCGATGCCCTCTAGGCGAATCAGATCATATGATCCACTTTGTGCCCGTGTAATGTCAACAACTCTTTAAAGCATCAAGAGCCAGTGAAACGACCTACCCCACATTGGACTCCAATGGATGTCGATACCCTACGTGGCTGACATGCGTGTACAGACTGGAATGTACTCACGGCGAGTACAGACGATTTGGACAAATGTATTGATGTGATCTTGTTTTATCTGAAATTTTGTGAGGATATTTGTATGACAAAGAAATTGGTGACCATTTATGGCAATGAAAAACCTTGGTTTAACAAGCTATCTACTTGGAGAAAGTTGATTCAGCGGGAACAGGCATTACGAAGTGATGATGAGAAGTAGTACAAAAGGGCTATATACATATGAGACACGGAAGGCAATTGAAGCTGCAAAGGATGCTTTCAGGGAGAAACTAGAAATTAATATTTCTTCTTCCGGTCCAAAACGACTTTGGCAGGATATTAATGTGATTACAAGGTGTAAAACGAAAGACCAAAGCTATGCCGATGGCATAGAGCATAAAGACCAAGCCTATGGACGATACGACTCTGCCTGATCAACTTAACAATTTTTATGCCAGATTAGACCGCCATGTTGTCATTGAACGCAAGAAGAGTGGCGATCTTCCCCAAGTACTTGTGATCGGAGAGCACGATACCAAGCGATCTCTTTCTGGTCTGAAAGTTGGTAAAGCAGCAGGCGGCTCCATATGGCATATTTGGCCGTCTCCTGAAATCATGTGCAGATAGGTCAGGTATGGGAGCATGTGCCGGAGCAGCGTGTCGCCACATCCACTTTCTGACAGTACTCCAGGGTCCTCCGTCTGGCCATCCCCCAGGCTGATGCCTAGACCATCCAGATCTCCTTGAGATGTCTATCAACCTGCTGCCACCACGAGGCATGCAGTCGGCCTGTTGGCCTCCTCCAAAAAAAACAGGCTGCCTTGCTGAGAGTATCTGGTGAGCTGGAACAGCGTCCGGAAAACGAGCCACATGTCCATACAGCCGCAGCTGATGCTCACGGACTATACAGGAAACAAATCTCATCTGAGTCTCTCTTAGCAACCGCTCGTTGGACACAAAGTCCGACCCGTGATAGCCAAGGATTCTCCGAAGAGACTTGGTTCCAAAGGAGTTAAGTCTTATTCTCTGGCCCTTGGTAAGGGTCAAAGTCTCGCATCCGTAGAGCAAGACTGGAAGCACTAAGGACTTAAAGACTCTGACTTTCGTCCTCCTGCATAGATACTGACAGCACCACACCCCATTATCCAGTGAATTCATGACTCCCCAGGCCCGACCCAGACGTCTATGTGCAGATGAACTCGTATTTTTACGTTCATTTTGTATATGTCGTATTTCGAGGTGTTTTAAATAATCTGTGATAATTCCTGTGTCAAAATGTACTCCAATCACGCGTCTCAATGATCCATCGCTCAGACATATATTGTCATGGAAATCATTTGAGCGCCTAGTTCTGAAATTTGTAAAATGTAGTCTTTCGCCTTAATTCGATCCTTTCCAGTTCGCTTGTGGTAGCAACCGATCAGTTAATGACGCCGTTCTTCTCACAGCACAAACGTTTTGCAGCACTTAGATAAGAAAACCTCTACATATGTTAAATATTATTTATTGAGTTTAGATCTGCTTTTAACACTATTTCACCATATAACGTATATTTGAAACTTGTTAAACTCAGTCTTGATGGATCTACAGTCACGTGAAAAAGTAAGTACACCCCATGTAAAGTTTTGACTTTTTCAACATATTTCAACATACAGCTATTTGATCTTCATTTCAACAATATTGATAGATAAAGGTGATATAATATAACAAATATCATGAAATAGTTACATTTTGTAGTCCATTGTATAATTTAAATAAACATAAATGCAAATTTCGCATGTGGAAAAAGTAAGTACACCCCTACATTTATCACTACTTCAAATACCTAAAATTAGAATCAGGTGCACCAGCTCAGGTGCAAATGATTAGAACATCATTAGAGAGGATCTTGGAGGAACCTGTCATTTAAACCTCAGACATTTAGTTTGGTTTGCTCTTTGTTGTTGAAATGTGCAGCATCACCATGCCTAGATCAAACGAGCTCTCTGAGGCCTTCAGAAAGAAGGTGATAGAAGCCTACGAGTCTGGGAAGGGATTTAAAAAGATCTCCAAACAATTTGAAATCAATCATTCGACTGTCCGGAAGATCATCTACAAGTGGAGAAGATTCCAAACAACTGCCAACTTGTTCAGGCCAGGCCGCTCCAGCAAGTTCAGCCCGAGAGCAGACCGCAAGATACTGAAAGAAGTCTCGAAGAACCCAGAACGTCATCATGTGACCTACAGGTAGCTCTTGCCACTGTTGATGTCAAAGTGCACGAGTCCACCATTGGAAAGAGGCTGCACAAATTTGATCTACATGGGAGGTGCGCGTCAGGAGGAAACCTTTGCTGTCCAGAAAGAACATCATAGTCCGGGAGCCGTGGGGTCGAACCTGGTTTTGTCGGATAAAGTTTTTTTTCTCTGCTGTTTATTGTAGCCTGGGGGTAGCTCAATAAGATTCAGGAGGGTGCCCGGTGAGATCCCTTGGGCAACTCAAGATATTAACCCCTTCATGCCCTATGCACCCAAATCATGAAAAAATGGGAACTTCCCATAATTGCATGGTGAATACTCACATCAAATGCTTCAAATTTGCTGTCTCTGATATTTATTCATGCAGTACTTAATGTTCAATCAAATATGATTCAAATTTGAAACAATTAACCCTTTTCTAGCTGTTCCAAATCAGTGAATTTCCACAATTCTGATTACACGCTTTGGAAATCGACATTTTGTAGACCAGAGTAAATGAAGAGAGAAATCTACAGAATAATGTCACTGACTATGAGGAATTTTGAACCCTTCTTAACCCTTATCTACCAACCAACAATAAACATGTCAAATCACGTTTATGTACTACAGGGTGGCCCAAAACGTGTCCCTGTCCAAAATTTGAAACGAGCAAGGACAAGTTCTGAAACCTACTGACAGATTGTATTGTGCTGTTTCATGTCCTACAATACATGGTATAATTAGAAACACTGGCATTCTGATAATGGCCTAGTTCACTGGGCACCCTCCTAAATCTTAATGAGCTACCCCCAAGCTACAAGAAGCAGCAAAGAAAAAAAAACTTTATCTGACAAAACCAGGTTCACCAAAATTCAGGCCTTTGGCTCCCGGACTATCAGGGCAAGACTGAAGTTTGCCAGTGAACACCTGGGCAAAGACCAGCACTTCTGGAACAATGTGCTCTGGACAGATGAGTCAAAGGTAGAGCTATTTGGCCACAGTACCAGAAGACATGTTTGGCGAAAACCAAAGACAGCATTTGACCACAAGAACCTGATACCAACTGTAAAGCATGGTGGTGGAAATATTATGGTTTGGGGCAGCTTTGCTGCATCAGGGCCTGGGCAGCTCACCATCATAGAATCCACTATGAATTCTTCATTGTACCAGAGGGTGCTTCAGGATAATGTGAGGCCATCTGTCAGAGAGTTGAAGCTCAACCGAACGTGGCCCTTGCAACATGACAATGACCTGAAACATACCAGTAAATCCACCAAGGAATGGCTGAAAAGAAAGAAATGGAGGGTTCTGGAATGGTCAAGTCAAAGCCAGGATCTAAATCCCATCGAGATGTTGTGGGGGAGATTTGAAACGATCTGTGCATGCAAGAAACCCCTCAAGCATCGCACAGCTGAAATAATTCTGCATGGAGGAGTGGGCAAAAATTTCTCCCAGTCGATGTGAGAGACTGTTAGACAGCTATAAGAAACGTCTACTTGAGGTTGCTTCTGCCAAAGGGGGCAATACCACCTATTAGAGCCAAGGGTGTACTTACTTTTTCCACATGCAAAATTTGCATTTATGTTTATTTAAATTATACAATGGACTACAAAATGTTAATGTTTCATGATATTTGTTATGTTATATCACCTTTATCTATCAATATTGTTGAAATGAAGATCAAATAGCTGTATGTTGAAATATGTTGAAAAAATCAAAACTTTACATGGGTTGTACTTACTTTTTCACATGACTGTATATGTAGCTGGCTGTTGGACTTTCTTTTGGAAAGGCCACAGGTCGTTAAAATTGGCTTGTTGGTTTCAAAATATATCACCTTCAACACAAGTGTGCCCCAGGGTTGTGTTCTTTCTCCTATATTATACTCACTTTTCACGTACGACAGTAAATAGTCTTTCAGCAATTGTTTGATGACGAAATTTGCTGAAGATACTACCATTGCTGGCATTATTGACAGGAGTAAGGATAACTATTGGAAACAAGTGGAAATTATCGTTAACTGGTGTTCTCAAAACAATCTGGAGTTAAATGTTGTGAAAAAAAACAAGAAACCTGTGGACTTTGGGCAAAATGTTCCTGAAATTTAACCACTTTTGATAGATGGGAATACAGCCTAAATTGTTGAATCTTTAAAATTCCTTGGAATTTGCATTTCAGCAGATCAGAAATGATCAGTTCATATTGATCATTTTGTTAAAGTGCAGCAACGTTTGTTTATTTTTTTGAGACGCTTTAAGAGGTTTGGCGATGATCGTTCACCGTTGGTCAAGTTATATCGGGAAGTGGTGGAGAATGTCTTGATGCTCTATATCAATGTATGGTATGGTAATGCCGTGATGGACGATCGATGCCGGATTGCCAAAATTGTGCGGACTGCACAGCAGATAGTCAGTGGTTGACTGCTGAATGTGCAGTTCTTGTACGAGTCGGGTAATTGGCCGAGCTGTTGGTATAACTTGGGTTAATAATCACACGGTAAATCTGCTTTTTGTGCTTCTTCCTTCTGGAAAGTGTTATCTCTCCATTGGAACCCAGTCTAAATGTTTCCTCAATAGTTTTTATCCAATGGCAATACGTATGATGAAAAGAAAATTAATGAATGATTTACTTGCATTCGTATTTTAATTTCTGCCACGTCGCTGCTGAATTAGAAATCATGAATGTACTCACATACATGCATGAAATTCCACGTCGCTCTCATCTAACCATAGAGGGCAGAAGTGGGGTAGAAGAGGGAGCGATTTGAATGTTTTATCTGGGGTAATGTCAATTTATCAGTTAACCCAATTTATCAGTCAATTTATCGACCTTTTTCCCTGTTCAAGTGACTCGTGGTCGTCGCTCTAGGCACCCTCTCCCCATTGGTATTTTTGTGAATATAAGATTGTTCTTCACAGTTCTGTTTAAATATGTTTCAACTATCCCTTTCAGTGTTTTATTCAGTGGTTTATTACAACACGCTGTTTTTCTTCTTATTTAAAAGGCTCCTTTCAATTTCCTCTTCAACTCATTCCATTTCAAAAAAATATTCAATCTCTTATGATTCCAAATCACTCCATGCTCTAAATTCTCATTCATTCCATCCCTCCCATCGTTCTTAAACGAATCGCTAACTTGAAAATCACAACAAACCCAATTTGTTATATATTGTTGCGAATATGGAATTTGGCCTCCATATCCGCTTGTAAATATTCCCCTATTTCCCCAATACTCCCCAACTATCCCCAATCCCCCATTCCCTAGTCCCATTGTCTGTAAACAACAATCAGTAGAGCCGACCTTCCCCTTTTTCCCCCATTAAATGTCGTGCCCAGGTCCACCGCATCACACGTAGACAACTTTCGGACATCTTGCTAGTTATTCTTAGTCTATGTCAGTTAAGGACTCGTTTCCATTAATTATGACTCTTCGTTGCACCAGAATGTGATTATATGGTACCAGTAGTGAGTTT
The DNA here is from genome assembly GCF_964187855.1 of Myxine glutinosa. Classification (NCBI taxonomy): domain Eukaryota; kingdom Metazoa; phylum Chordata; class Myxini; order Myxiniformes; family Myxinidae; genus Myxine; species Myxine glutinosa. Next base: position 21,267 of record NW_027618091.1, on the reverse strand, counting down.
AGGACCTTTCCCATACCTCCTTCCATCTTCTTCCCCAAACAACAACAACTACAACTACAACAACAACTACAACTACAACTACAACTACAACAACAATTACAACAACAACGACGCTGCGCGGGGGGAGTGTGCGTCCTCCCACCAGCTCGGTTAGCCGCCATGACCATGCGCTCCACGGGGTTACCACGAAGGGGCTGGCTGTCAGCTCCTCGTCAAGGGCGGAGCCTGGTAAACCCCCCCGCACGCACCCAATGAGAAGCAACGTGCCGATTCCACGAGGCGGAGCTAACGAGCCGAGGGCGTGTCACTCCCCGCCGGATATACGAAGCGACTCACCGGATGTGACGTCAGATGCGCCCCCAGCCTGGAGAGAGAAGTTGCCACGTACGAGCGCTGAATACCTCCCCGCATCTCTGGACCGGACCGGGTCGACCCTGTCCTTGAGCCAAGAGTGCACCTTGAGCCATCGATACCCGCTTTCCTTGCAATCCATCCCCGTGTGAGTCAGCCTTTTGTCCCGTTTATCTGTCGTCTGTTGGGAATAATATAAGAGTGTGTCTAAGTGCTTGTCTTTCTATGCTGTACCTCTCGTCCCTGTAATCTGACCTTCCGCCCTAATATAATCTCCTCCGGAGGTCTTGAGAACCGTATCCCTGGTGTCGTGTCATTTGAATCCCAGCTGTGTGTCTTTTCCTTCATTGATCTAGCGTAGCGCGATTAGTCAACGTTCGGGTATAATCGGGTAACTTGTGCAGACGTGGTCATACCAAAACCGCTCGGTAAATAACATCTAAGCCACGTCTGTAACAATTGGTGTCGAGGAGTGGAATTCGAACCCGGGACTAAATTTATTAGGCCCAAATTTGTAACAATTAGAATCGATTCGGAGCGCGTTTCCCGCGCGAAATTATAACGGCGAAATTTGATTTTGTTATACGAAAATAAAAACCCGAATTTTGAAAGTCGCGCTATGGCGGATCAAGACAGCTGGGGTCCGGTAGGGGAGAGTGAGGCAGGGTCGGTCCAGGACCAAATTGAGGGACGGGAGGAGAGCGAAGCAGTGAGGGCGGCAGGGTCGCAAAATAGCGTTGTCATGCACGAGGTGGCCACGGCGTCCACGCCCGCGACCGTAGTGGCGCCACCGGTGGATTTGAACTTGTTTTTAATACAAATGAAGGCCCTTATGGCCCAGAATTGTGAGCAAATGAGGGCTGATAGAGAGCGATTGGGTGAGCGATTGGAGGGCCAATTGGGGGTAATGAGGGACGAAGCGAGGGCTCAGAGTGAGCAATTGGGGGTAATGGGAAACCAAATGGGGGTAATGAGGGACGAAGCGAGGGGTACCGGTGAGAAGTTAGACAATAATTTTGAGGGGTTAGACAACGGGATAAAAGAGGTGAGAAATGGGTTAATGGGGGTAGAAAACAGAATGGCCGCTCAAGAGAATCAGATAGAGGGAGTGAAACATGGGTTAACGGGGGTAGAAAACAGAATGGCCGCTCAAGAGAATCAAATGGAAGGGATGCAAAAAGGGTTAGAGGGGTTAGAAAACACCATGGAAGGCAAATTGAGGGACATGAGGGACCAAGCGGAAAGGGAAGTTAACCAAATGGGGCAGCAGATAGAGGGGGTCAGAATGGGGGTAGAAGCCAAACTGGATGCTCACAGGGAGGAAATGGAGCAGATGAGGGTGGCATCTGGGCAGGAGATGCAAGTGATGGGAGAGGAGATCAGAAGAGGAGTGAGTGAGGAGGTCGGAGGAGTGCGCGAGGAGGTAAGGCACTGTAAGGAGCACATGGAGAAGGAGGTGAGAAAGGGGACTGTAAAGTTACAAGGGGGCATAGAGGACCTGACGCAGGAGGTGGAGCAGCTGACGGTGGGACAGACGGAGTTAGTGGAGCAGGTTCAAAGGAACACTGCGGTATTAGGAGGTTTAAAAGTGACACAGAAAGAACTAAAAGACGACTTGATAGCGACGAAGAGGGAATGTCAGATGGTACGTGAGGGACTGACAACGAGGTTGGACGAGGTGGTAGAGGTAATGGAGACGAAGGACCGGCAGGTGAGGACGCACCTGGAAACGGTCAAGGTAGCCTTAGAGGATGAGCTTGAGGAGACGTACCGGGGAATGAAAGAGGTGAAGCAGAAACTAGAAGAAGTGGAAGAAGGGATGAGCGAAATTAAGAAGCGACGGAGAGGGGATAAGAAAGAAATAAAAGAGGAGATAAAAGAATTGGTCCAAAGTCTGTGTTTGGATCGTGATGATGTGCTCATTAACCGGATGAGGGATTCGCAGGTGATGGAGGAGAAGCGAAGAGGAAGAGGACCCGGTGTAAGTGGTGACCAATATGGTCGTGCGTATGATGCGCCAGGGGATTTAAGAAGCTTGGGGGTCGAGATGGACCCGGGTGTTCGTGAGAGGCCGTGGGTGAAGTGTGCGACAGGTCTGGTGTGCGAAAGAGGAGGTGTGCAAGAAAGTCCGACTCTGGGGTGTGTGAGGAAAAAGTGCGTGCCAAGGAGTGAGGGTGCTGGCGAGAGTGAGTCGGTCGTAGCGCGTGTGCGAGGGAGCACATGGAAGCGTGCTGTGGTGAGTGTTACAGAGGGTGTGACGGGAGAGTGTGCGCGAGGAAGGTGTGTGACGGACAGGTGCATGGGGAAAGAGTGCGCTGTCAAAGGCAAGGAAGAATGCACACCTGTGGTGAGTGTTACAGAGGGTGTGACGGGAGAGTGTGCGCGAGGAAGGTGTGTGACGGACAGGTGCATGGGGAAAGAGTGCGCTGTCAAAGGCAAGGAAGAATGCACACCTGTGGTGAGTGTTACAGAGGGTGTGACGGGAGAGTGTGCGCGAGGAAGGTGTGTGACGGACAGGTGCATGGGGAAAGAGTGCGCTGTCAAAGGCAAGGAAGAATGCACACCTGTGGTGAGTGTTACAGAGGGTGTGACGGGAGAGTGTGCGCGAGGAAGGTGTGTGACGGACAGGTGCATGGGGAAAGAGTGCGCTGTCAAAGGCAAGGAAGAATGCACACCTGTGGTGAGTGTTACAGAGGGTGTGACGAGAGAGTGTGCGCGAGGAAGGTGTGTGACGGACAGGTGCATGGGGAAAGAGTGCGCTGTCAAAGGCAAGGAAGAATGCACACCTGTGGTGAGTGTTACAGAGGGTGTGACGGGAGAGTGTGCGCGAGAAAGGTGTGTGACGGACAGGTGCATGGGGAAAGAGTGCGCTGTCAAGAGTAAGGGTGAGTGCGCTGTCAGGAATGGAGGTGAAAGTAGTGAGAGTGACATGGAGCGTGAGTTAGTTGTGACAGGTGAGCGAGGATGTACACCTGGGATGGAAGGATGCACACCTGGAATGGTAGAGCGTGAGTGGGAATGCACGCTGGAGTTGGTGGTGAGGCACGTGGTTGGGTGTGCGAATGAGAGCACACCTGTGATTGTCACAGAGGAGGTGACCGAGGAGGGGGCGCGAAGAGGTGTATTGGTGAGGTGTGCGAGCGACGAATGTGTGCCAAAGTGTTCGGTGGTCAGGTGTGTGACCAAGGCTGTGAGTGGAATGAGGGTACCTGGGTGTGTAAGGAAAGGTACGAGGAGCATGGGCACGGCTGGATGTGTGAGCAAGGAACGGGCTGCGGGGTGTAAGCGTCCAGGTGAAGCATCGACGTTAGACGGGGTAGAGTTTAGAACGACTTATAGCCGAATCGGGCCCTCGGTGCGTGCTGGGCCTCGCTTTGAACGGCCGCGTCCGTGCTCCACTAGGCGGAGCGGGCGGCCCGATAGAAAGGGTCGTCATGGCGACCACTTTTTGTTGAGGCAGTCCGGCAGGTCGAGATCGAGCCATGGGATGGCTCCGTGCCGAGATGGTGCGTGGGATCTCGGCCCGGGTAAACCTCCTTCCCTGCACCGAATGCGGGACGTATCCAGCCGCTGGCACAGAACAACCCGCATTCATGGCTTGGCTTTACAAAGCCGGGCTTTGGACGGGAATTGGCGCACCGAGAGGCATTAGTGAGTAGACTGGGTGATGAGGTTAGTGTTTTGGACCCAAAATTAGAAAAAAACAAAATTTGGTGATTGGCAAAGGATTGGCAGTAGTGATTGGCAGATGATGGGTAGTGATTGGCAAATTTTTAATTTGTTGAAATTCGATGTGCAAAATTGGTAGTGAGCGATGGGCCCGGTGGGTAAGGCTGGCATCCCTGCCACCCTTCCCATGGTGGGGGCAAATGCGCAATAGATTATGGGGTGTGTGGCAGTGAAAACTAGCCCGGGTGGGTTAGGTTATATTGTAGGGATCTAGCTAGCGAAGATGACATTAGGTAACGTTAAGATTAGTTAGTGACTGATACCTGTAGTGGGGACGCAGGTAGTTTAGTGTGGATGATAATGACGTGGGAGCGCAATAGTTTAAAGGGACGACTGGGAAGCGCAAGTTTCAGAAGGGAGTAGTTAGCTGAGATGATGCCGTGTGTGTGAAGATTGAACAGGTGAGAATTGAACAGGTGTGATTGCACAGGTGTGCAACTGGACAGGTGTGTGGAGCAGTGGATGAGTAGTGAGTGTTGTGGATCAGCGCGAATGCGCTTGGGGAGAGAAGGGTGCAGGCGGCACCAAGAATGAGAGCACAGGTGTGCAGGTACAGGTGTGTGGAGAGAGTTGGAGTAAGTGGTACGGAGTGGTGTGCATGGTGCGAAGGTGTGGATGGGGGAAGAGTGGACCCCTTTCACGAATACCCGGGGCGGGTAGTGTAAGTGTTAGGTAGAGGGTACAGGTAAATTGTGGTTGGATATTGGCATCTGTGGTGCGGTTGCAGAATGGTGTTGTGAATGGGTGCATTAGTGTTGTGGAAATGGCTGGGCGTGTAGCCTGTTAGTGTGTGTAGTTGGTTGGGCACTCCACCACTGTGAGGATGTCGGCCAGGTGAGGCCGCGGGTGGGCTCTGGGAGCCGGTAGAGTTGTGGATGGGGCCCGAGGATCCGGAGGACGGATCGGGTAGCCCAGTGCCAGAGAGGGCACCGAGTGGGGAGAGCGCCAGAGGGCCTTCCCCAGGTAGTTAGGTTAGGGTAAGGAGCAGGTAAGCTCGGAGGCAACTGCAGTGGTGGGGGTGTGCAGGTGGGTAGACCCGCTGGGAGAGGTACACGTCGCCGCCCAGAAATTGTGCGAGGGCACCGGGAGATGAATCGGGGGAGTGAGACCCCAAATTGAAAAGCACCACAGTTTGGCCAATGGGAATTGGTTTTTAGAACCCATAGTGTAAGAGGGCCAATGGTTTGGCCGGAGAAAGACCCCGGGTAGTGTAAAGTTGTTAAAGTCATTTAGGAAATAGTTAGGATTGATGAACCTGTCGCACCATACGCAGCCACTTGCCTGTGGTGATGATGATGACTCCACACCTGTGTTTTCTTTGTTTTGTTGCAGGAAATGAAATTGCTGTGTGGATTGTGAGACGCATCACGACGTGGATGAGACATTGGGGTGATTCCATCTCTCCCTCCTTAGGAGGGACTGATGATGAATTGGTGATGGCAAATTATGATGTTGAGTTGGAGATGGCAAATTTTGATGAAAGTTGAAAATGGCAAATTTGATTGGTTAGGAGGGAGAGAAGACGAATTTGGTTTATGGGAGGAACGGGGAAGACAGTAGGGATGTTTGTTGATTTGTAAAGTAGATGTTTATGGGTAGTGTTGTGTTGTGTGGATACAGTAAGGGGTAAGGGAGGGGCCATGTAGGTTACCTGGTGGGGGGGGGGGGCGTACGGTAGGAACGTACCTGTCTCACCTGGTTCCCATGTGCCCCCAGTGTGCATCATCTTATATTGCGTGCACTTTTGCGCCCTTACCACCTTACTCACTTGTCTGCTTCTTTTGTCTCCCACCTCCGAGGATCTGGCTTTGGGGTAGAGAGAGAGGAGAGAGAGGTGCTGGCTTCGCAGTTGTGGGCCTGCACTTTCGCTGCTTGCTGCTGGATCGATACACCATATGGACCGCAATGTTTGTGGCCACCCACCATGGACCGCAGCTCTTTTGCGGCCAAGCACCACCCGTGGATGGACCTATGGGTCAACGTGGCACCTATGCCATACAGGTGAACCACTTATAGTTGGCCCCCTGACGGCCACAATAAAGAAATGGACGCGGTTGGCGCCTTTCTTTATTTTGTTTAAAAGAGGCAAGAAGGCCAAGTGCACCACACGAAGGCAAGACCAGCGGCAGAACATCGGCCGGCTGCGACACCACCGGTGATTTGTAAACACTTTATTGGTGCACCGGATGGTGCTCACTGTGTGATGGGGTGGTGCTTGATGCTTGGAAGGGGTGCTCTGCACATTATTAAAGGCCGTAGGCCACAGAGCACTCGTGGGTTGGTGTATCGATGCTAGCATGCGTGCTCTCTCTATGCATAACATCTGCATGTGTTCCTCCAAAAACAGGTCCTGGATCGTAGTGTAAATATCAGCGTAGTCTTGTGTAAATAATGCTCCCTACCGGCTGTATGTTTAGTTTGAGGATTCTTTCCGGATTCGGTTATCCTGTGGGTGTGTTTCTGTGAGGAGAAGGGTGCAACGTCGCAGGGGGACATATTTACTCATTTGTGAATATCTGTAAAACTGTCGCACTCAGGGTAGAGTTAATAGTAGAGGGAACTACATTGCGTGCCACACTAAAGTAGGTAAAAATTTATCGGGTCGGGACGCCCCGAGGGTAGAGAAGGGTGCAATGTTGCGAATATGGAATTTGGCCTCCATATCCGCTTGTAAATATTCCCCTATTTCCCCAATACTCCCCAACTATCCCCAATCCCCCATTCCCTAGTCCCATTGTCTGTAAACAACAATCAGTAGAGCCGACCTTCCCCTTTTTCCCCCATTAAATGTCGTGCCCAGGTCCACCGCATCACACGTAGACAACTTTCGGACATCTTGCTAGTTATTCTTAGTCTATGTCAGTTAAGGACTCGTTTCCATTAATTATGACTCTTCGTTGCACCAGAATGTGATTATATGGCACCAGTAGTGAGTTTAGGACCTTTCCCATACCTCCTTCCATCTTCTTCCCCAAACAACAACAACAACAACTACAACTACAACTACAACTACAACAACAATTACAACAACAACGACGCTGCGCGGGGGGAGTGTGCGTCCTCCCACCAGCTCGGTTAGCCGCCATGACCATGCGCTCCACGGGGTTACCACGAAGGGGCTGGCTGTCAGCTCCTCGTCAAGGGCGGAGCCTGGTAAACCCCCCCGCACGCACCCAATGAGAAGCAACGTGCCGATTCCACGAGGCGGAGCTAACGAGCCGAGGGCGTGTCACTCCCCGCCGGATATACGAAGCGACTCACCGGATGTGACGTCAGATGCGCCCCCAGCCTGGAGAGAGAAGTTGCCACGTACGAGCGCTGAATACCTCCCCGCATCTCTGGACCGGACCGGGTCGACCCTGTCCTTGAGCCAAGAGTGCACCTTGAGCCATCGATACCCGCTTTCCTTGCAATCCATCCCCGTGTGAGTCAGCCTTTTGTCCCGTTTATCTGTCGTCTGTTGGGAATAATATAAGAGTGTGTCTAAGTGCTTGTCTTTCTATGCTGTACCTCTCGTCCCTGTAATCTGACCTTCCGCCCTAATATAATCTCCTCCGGAGGTCTTGAGAACCGTATCCCTGGTGTCGTGTCATTTGAATCCCAGCTGTGTGTCTTTTCCTTCATTGATCTAGCGTAGCGCGATTAGTCAACGTTCGGGTATAATCGGGTAACTTGTGCAGACGTGGTCATACCAAAACCGCTCGGTAAATAACATCTAAGCCACGTCTGTAACAATATGTTCATCTTTCATTAATCATCCACTTTCTAAACTCCCCCCTTGCCCCTCCCCCCCAACCATCCCTCCCAAATTCTCCCTCCTCCCACCTCCTTCTCAAAGCTGCCTCCTCCCCACTTCCTCTCCCTCCTATGTCATACCTCCACCTCCCCCAACCTTCTACTTTCCTCTGCCCCCCCCCCCCCTCAAACAAACTCTCACTGTGCCTCATTCCATTACCATCAAACCTTTCGTCCTCCTCATCCTTCGATTTCTTGTAACTCTTCTGTAATCTCTGACACACTATCAACTGCTCTTCCTACATCCCCCTCTCACCCTTCATCTGACCCTACCCCTCCCCTCCCCTGTCCTGCACCCGATGCTCCCCCTCTCTCCTCACTAACGGTATGGACCTCAAACATCCGGGGCCTTCGCTCAAACCTGATTGATCTCTCCATTCAGGTTGCTTCTGAAAATCCAGACTTGATCTGCTTGACAGAAACTTTCCTCCTTCAAGATGTCTCTGATTCCTTAATATCTCTTCCTGGTTACTCCCTCCTCCGGTACGATAGACCTGATCCTCGTTCTGGTGGTGGGGTGGCTATCTTTATCAAAAACTCTCTTCCTCACTCTCCCTGCACTGCCCTCTCTCCACCCCACCCACAGGAGTACCTCTGGCTACGGCTTCCTCTCCGCTCCCACCTTTTGTTCATATGTGTTCTGTACCGTCCTCCAAACAATGATGACTCCATTTACATTTCTCTGTCGGACAACATGGACCAACTTCTATCAACTCATCCAAACTCTCTCTTCCTCATATGTGGCGACTTCAACTGTCATCATGCCAGCTGGCTGGGTGTGGGTTCATCTCTCACCAGCCATGGCACCTCAGCAAAGGACTTCTGCGACTCATTGGGACTGACACAATGTCAATTTCCCGACCCGGATCTCAGTCAATGCAGTATCTTCTCTTCTGGACTTGGTTATGACTAACTTCCCTGCAAATGTCTGCTGCTCTTCTTCTGCTCCAATCGGTTCTTCTGATCATGTGCTTGTTAAAGTGGACATCTCACTGGCCATTCTCAGAGAGCCTCCTCAGCGCCGACGAGTCTGGCATTTCACTCAGGCCGACTGGCACGGTCTGCAAGCAGCCATCAATCAACTGGACTGGTCTCCCATCTCTAATGCCTCTGACATCAATTCTTCCTGGGAATTCTTCCAAAGCAAACTGCTCTCTCTCATGCACAGATTTATCCCATCTCGTCTTCAGTTGTCTTACCCTGCCTCCCGTCCATGGTACACTGAATCTTGTGGTGAGGCAGTTGCCCTGAAACAACTTGCCTTTGCGTCTTGGAAGGCAAATCCAACTGAAGGCAATCTCAGTTCCTTCCACCAAGCTCGAAACAAGTGTGTTTCTACCCTCAGGAGTGCCAGGAAGCACTATCTCTCCACACTCAAGATTGAACTCTCAAACCTGTCTCCTTCCTCCAAATCCTGGTGGCGTCTGGTCAAATCCGTTTCTGGTGTTTGTTCCCCCTCCATCCCCTCCCTTACCTCAAATGGCTACACAGTTGACATCGCACGTGACAAAGCCAAATGCCTCAACTCTGTGTTTGCCTCAAAATCTTGTGTCCCAAACCCATCTCTCTCTGTTCCCACCTTTCCCAGTCGAACCCAACTGCTCCTGGACTCTGTGTCCTTCTCTCCTGACAAGGTGGAGAAGTTTTTATCAAACCTCGACTCTGATTCTGCAACTGGACCAGATGGCATCAGCCCTCGGGTCCTAAAATCCTGCTCTGCCGCTCTATCTCACCCTCTCTCTGTTCTTTTCACCCTCTCTTTTGCTCAAGGTCATCTGCCAGCATCTTGGAAATCAGCAAACATTACCGCTTTACACAAAAAACGTGCAAAAACAGATGCTTGCAACTACAGACCAATCAGCCTGCTCCCAATTATCAGCAAAGTCATGGAATCCATCATTGCTTCAGATATCAAATCCTTCCTCTTCTCCAATGGCTTGATCTCTGATCATCAATTTGGATTCAGACCAGGTCATTCTACTCTGGACATGTTGCTTCTGCTGTCTCAACAATGGATGGAGGTCCTCAATGCCAAACAGGAAATCAGAGCCGTCTCACTTGACATATCACGTGCCTTCGATACGGTCTGGCACCCAGCTCTGCTCACCAAACTCACCTCCTATGGTATTCAGGCAAATCTCCACTCATGGCTTGCGGATTTCCTCTCTGGTCGTAGGCAACGTGTGGCCCTGAATGGATTTCTCTCATCTTCCCTTCCTGTTCTGGCTGGAGTTCCCCAAGGTAGTGTTCTGGGCCCTGTGCTATTTCTGGTCTTCATCAATGACCTCTCCGACTCTCTGGAAAATCCTCTCTATCTCTTTGCTGATGACTCCACTATCTGCCGCTCCATTCCTCATCCCTCAGATCGGCAGTCTGCAGCCTCCTCACTCTCTGCAGACCTGGACAAAATCACAGACTGGTCAAACAAGTGGAACATGTCTTTCAATCCTGACAAATCTCACACTCTTAAAATGTCTCTCCGAAAGGACCGACTGGACAACCCTCCCATCTACTTTCTCAACAATCCTCTCCAAGAAGTTCTGTCGCTCAAGCTTTTGGGTCTCACTATCTGCCATGATCTTTCTTGGGAAAACCACATTTCCAAGCTGGCCTCCAAAGCCAGTCGCCGACTGGGCATCCTCCGTCGTGCGAAGTCCTTCCTTGGCACACCTGAGCTCCTCACCACATACTAGGCTTTCTTCCGCAGCTCAATGGAATACTGTTCCCCCCTCTGGGCTGGTGCTCCTGCCTCACACCTTGCTCGGCTTCACGCTGTTGAGGCCAAAGCTTTCAGAATCATTGGAATCTCCTGCGATGTAGTCAACTCCGAGGGCCTTTCACTCACTCACCGCAGGCAGGTTGGTGGTCTTTCTGTCTTCTCCCGACTCCTCTCCGGCCTTGCTCCCCCAGCTCTCTCTGTGCTCTGTCCCCCCAATATTCCTTCAGGTCGCACAAGATCTGCCTGAAACCTCTCATGGTTAAACTGCCAAAGTCTAGGCTCTGCTCACCTTCACTCTTTAATTCCCCTTTTCTCCCGCCTCTGGAACAAACTCCCCCACTCCCTTCAATCCCACTCCTCCCTCCAGGTCTTTAAAACAGCTGTTCACCACCATCTCTTATCTTCCCCCATCGAAAACCTTGATCTTTTCTACCCCCGGTAATTCACCCCAGAGTCCTTGCAGTGTTCATATGTTTTATTCCTCTCCCACCCACCCCCCCCCCCCCCCCCCCCAAGTCCTCCCGATGTCCCTGCTCTCAAATGTTGTGTTTGTGTCCTTCCCCCTCTCTCCCCATCTTGTCTGCCGTTCCCCTTGTTTTTTGTGTGTCGGTTTGTCTTTTTGTGTGATTAATGTTAGCTCTTTCACGAGCCTCGATCTTGTATTTAAAAACAAAAAAACAAACAAAAAAAAAACCCTTTGGGTACAGATGACGTCCAGTGCCACAACCCGCGAAAAAGTTTTGTGTACGGATGATGTTACTACACGTCAGACTATACCTATAAATAGATCATCAGTACGTGGTTGCATTCCGTAATGCCAAATTAGTAAATAATCCCGTACTCAAAGGGTTAAGAACCTTTTTTGATTAGTTATTTATTTTTATTTTTCTGGTCCCAAGATTAAAACAAATTTCATTGTATATTTTATACATATGACAATAAACTTCATTTGATGCGATTTTGACATTGTTATAAAAATGGGACTTAAATCTGGGTTCACCCGCATCAGCCAGCGGTTCATATGGAAATGGCCAGCAGGCAGTGTCATCCCCGTCCCACCCACAATTAGTTCATGGGATAGGCCCAAAGCACCTTGAGGTGTTTAATGGCTTGCTCGGTGACCAGCTCCTCCTTCTTATTCCATTCGACGCAGCTCATCACAGATGTCCATATCAGTACGGCTGCACGAGCTTCAGAGATCTCATTCTTTTTCATTTCCTCACGCAAGAACAGCATAACCTGCAGAACAGGCCACAAAAGCTCATGCGGAAAGGAAGAAGGCCCAGAAATAAAAACGAAACACCACAATCAAAGAAGCAAACAGCAAGCTTTGCAATAAGCAGATCCCAATGAGAACCACAATGGTCAACAGTTCACCTCTTTAACAGGCATCCCTTCCTGGAGTTTCTCCTGCAACTCTTTCTGCATCTCCATACGTGTGCCAAGGGACTGCTGCGCACGCAAGAATGATGCCAGCTCGGGCAGTCCTGCCTCTGTGAAGTACGTGGTGAGGTGCTCAACGTCACGCTTGTTAGCAGGAAAAAGTTCCTGGAAAAAAAGATAAAACAATCAACCACTCGCTCACATTTAGTGGTGCAATGTTTCCCACCCAGTGTGGTTAAAACCTCACCGGCAATCTCTTATCCATATTGGATCTTTTCAAGGCAATGGTGACCGAGTGCATATCCTTCTCGACAATCCAAGCTCGAAAAAGTTTCGCAGAGAAGGCAGCGGATAAGCCTAAGGACACAAATCGAATGTTAGGTAAGTTATAAACATTTATTCCCCAAAAAACCCTTTTCCCTCCGGGATTGCCAAAATTGGCAGCAAAACCTGAGGAAGTCCAGTGGCAGATTCCGCAAATGGATGGTGAATAGCTCAAATGAAACGTTACAGATTGGAACATTTGCCTTTGGTCAGGGAAACCTCACTCACCCTCCTTGATATTTGAGTCGGTGAAAAGACTTCCGAGGACTGAAGCCGGCAGATGTCCACCTCCAAGCAGGACAGCCGTAAACATGGCCAGTTTGTTCTGTTCAGACTCGGTAAATCCCTTTAGGTACATCAACAACTGAAAAAGACGTAAAATGAAAAGACATTAAAATAAGAAAAGTGCCAGGAAGTGACACTGTGATCAATGGCAATATTTATTACTCGCTAAAGTATCTGGCGTTGCCTGGAGAAATTCAACAAAATACTCTCAAAATTAAATTTTGTGCTGTTGACAACAAATCACCACAACTTCAACATACAGTCTTCACAATACATATTACTCGAACGCTCCAAGGAAAAAAAAAAACCCTGGCAGTGTATAACACAAGACCCAATTGAGGCTTGAAGGCCAATTACCTGGTTTTATCTGGAGTCAATTTTTTATTTATCCAAACACAGCCCTCGATCTTCCTCTGGATGAAAGAGGCCGTGCAAAGTTTGGTCGCACTGGTTCCTGTTGGGTCCGAATGCATAAACGAACAAACAAACAAACTTTCTTCTTTATATATTAGAGAGCACAGTACCCACACTCTGGGTGAGTAGAGTTTGTGCATTACTTAGTGAAAAAAAGTATAGTCTGTATTTTGCAAGAAGATTATAGATGTTTGTGTGGTGTGCATTTCAAAGTAGGAAGGGTACATTCCAATAGTAGTTAGTGCCGAAGGGGTAGAAAGGATCGAATCTCTCAAGCATGTTAAAAAAGGGTCTAAAAAGGTCTAAGTGGTCTAAAGTTCAATAAAGCAAGACTCTGCTCACCTTCACTCTTTCATTCCTCTTTTCTCCCTCCTCTGGAACAAACTCCCACACTCTCTCCAATCCCACTCCTCCCTCCAGATAATTTAAACAGCTGTTCACACAATCTCTTATCTTCCACCTTCCAAAGCCTTGATCTTTTCTACTCCCGTTAATACACCCCAAATCTACATCTTTCAATCTCCGACTTCATTCCTGAAATTCCTGATGTCAATTTGTTTTATTCCGTGTACACCTTCCTCCCCCCTCACCCACTCCCACCAGCCCTCTCCCTTCCACAGATCTCCTGATGTCCTTGTTCTCTACTGTTGTACTTTTTATTATACACACTTTTATTTTACTTCATCTGAACTTTGTTTGTTTGTCCCGTTTCAAATCTTTGAGCCGTTAGTTTTCTATGTTCCATATGTCCTAGAGAGCTGAAATTTGGCCCACGGTCCTCTTTTCTGGTACAACAAAATCAAATTTTAAAAATAATTTAAATAAATAAAAATAATAATAAATAGGTTGAAAACTTTAAAAAATAAAATAAAAAGTGTGTAGCAATAAAACATGTTTTTTTCGTTTACTTGCTTGTGTTTCATGTGCTAGCTCTTACATGAGCCTTGATCTTGTATACAAAAAAACAGTAATAATAAAAAACTAGAACTGCCACTTTAAACCTGCTGGCAATGATGACCGCTTTACTCGCACCCACTTTTGATACAACCCCACTTTCATTGGACATGCTTTGACACAACCCCCTTCGATACAACCCCGACACACACACACACACACACACACACACACACACACACACACACACACACACACACACACACACACACACACACACACACAACAACCCCCTTCGATACAACCCCGACACACACACACACACACACACACACACACACACACACACACACACACACACACACATCCCTCCCCCCCTCCCCCACACATCCCCCCCTTACACAAACACACACCCCTCCCCCCAAACACCCCCCACCTCCACACATCCCCCCACCCGTAGCACGCACGCACGCACGCACACACACACACACACACACACACACACACACACACACACACACACACACACACACACACACACACACACACACACACACACACACACACACACACCAAACCCACCCACACACACATCCACCCCACCCCCCTTCCACACGCACACCCCAACACACACATATCCACCCCCCCCCCCCCCCACATCTACACACAAACACACATCCCCCACCCCCAACACTCACACACGCACACCCCTCCACACACACACCCCTACACACACACACACATCCAACCCCCCCCCCCCCCATCCTTCACATGCACATGCACACCCCAACCCCCCCCCCCCCCCCCACACCTTCACACACACACACCCACACCCCCCCTTCACACACACACACACACCCTCCCACCCCCACCCCCCCACACGCACACACACACATCCAATCCCCCCTCCTCACACGCACACCCCAACCCCCCCCGCCCCTCCCCACATACACACATATCCACCCCCCCCCCACACCCACACACATCCACCCCCCCCCCCCCCACACCCACACACAAACACCCCTCCCACCACACGCACACCCTTCCACACATATATATATTGTTACAGACGTGGCTTGGATGTTATTTACCGAGCGGTTTTATGGTATGACCACGTCTGCACAAGTTACCCGATAGTGCCCGAACGTTGACTAGTCGCGCTATGCTAGACCAATGAAGGAAAAAGAAGACACACGGCTGGAATTAATACGACACGACACCAGGGATACGGTTCTCAAAGGTTGTTATTACAATAATGCGGAAGGTTTAGATTACAGGGACAAGAGGGAAACATAGGAAGGTGGGCACTTAAACACACTTATATTAACCCCAACGGACGACAGATAAACGGGACAAGGCTCACTCACACGGGGTTTGATGGCAAAGAAAGCGGGTAGCGATCGCTCCAGGTGCACCTGGGCTCAGGGCAGGATCACGTACGGTCCAGTTTAAGAGATGCGGTGGAGGTATTGCAGCGCTCGAGGGGTGGCGACTTCTCTCTCCAGGCTGGGGGCGCATCTCTCGTCACATCCGGCGCGGGGCCGCGTATATCCGGCGGGGAGTGACACGCCCTCGGCTCGTTAGCTCCGCCTCGTGGAATCGGCACGTTGCTTCTCATTGGGTGCGTGGGGGGGTTACTGGCTCCGCCCCTGACGAGGAGCTGACAGCCAGCCCCTTCGGGGTAACGCCGTGGAGCGTATGGTCATGGCGGGTAACCGAGCCGGTGTGAGGACGCACACTCCCCGCCCCTCTGTTGTTGTAGTCGTAGTTGTAGTTGTAATTGTTGTTGTAATTGTTGTTGTTGTTGTTGTTTGGGGAAGAAGATGGGAGGAGGTATGGGAAAGGTCCTAAACTCACTACTGATGCCATATAATCACATTCTGGTGCAACGAAGTCATAATTAATGGAAACGAGGCCTTAACTGACATAGATTAAGAATAACTAGGAAGATGTCCGAAAGTTGGCTACGTGTGGTGCGGTGGACCTGGGCACGACATTTAATGGGGGAATAAGGGGAAGGTCGGCTCTACTGATTGTTATTTACATGCAATGGGACTAGGGAATGGGGGATTGGGGAAAGTTGGGGAGTATTGGAGAAAATAGGGGAATATTTACAAGCGGATATGGAGGCCAAATTCCATATTCGCAACATTGCACCCTTCTCTACCCTCGGGGCGTCCCGACCCGATAAATTTTTACCTACTTTAGTGTGGCACGCAATGTAGTTCCCTCTACTATTAACTCTACCCTGAGTGCGACAGTTTTACAGATATTCACAAATGAGTAAATATGTCCCCCTGCGACGTTGCACCCTTCTCCTCACAGAAACACACCCACAGGATAACCGAATCCGGAAAGAATTCTCAAACTAAACATACAGCCGGTAGGGAGCATTATTTACACGACTACGCTGCTATTTACACTACGATCCAGGACCTGTTTTTGGAGGAACACATGCAGATGTTATGCATAGAGAGAGCGCGCTTGCCAACATCGATACACCAACCCACGAGTGCTCTGTGGCCGACGGCCTTTAATAACGTGCAGAGCACCCTGTCCCAGCATCAAAAGCACCACCCCACCGCCAATCGGTGCAGTCACCATTGTTCAATGATTAAAAATAAATGCGACAACCCCTAACCCTGCAGGTGTCTCTTGCTCTTCTTGTGGTGCACTTGGTGTCAACTAAAAGTGGTTCACCTGTATGGCATAGGTGCCACGTTGACCCATAGGTCCATCCCCGGGTGGTGCTTGGCCGCAAACGAACTGCGGTCCATTGTGGGTGGCCACAAACATTGCGGTCCATATGGTGTATCGATCCCGGCAGCAAACAGCGAAAGTGCAGGCCCACAACTGCGCAGCCAGCACCTCTCTCTCCTCTCTCTCTACCCCAAAGCCAGATCCTCGGAGGTGGGAGACAAAAGAAGAAACAAGTGAGTAAGGTGGTAAGGGCGCAAAAGTGCACGCAATGTAAGGTGATGCACACTGGGGCACATGGGAACCAGGTGAGACAGGTACGTCCCTATCGTACGCCCCCCCCCACCAGGTAACCTACATGGCCCCTCCCTTACCCCTTACTGCATCCACAAAACACAACCCTACTCATAAACATCTACTTTACAAATCAACAAACATCCCTACTGTCTTCCCCGTTCCTCCCATAAACCAAATTCGTCTTCTCTCCCTCCTAACCAATCAAATTTGCCATTTTCAACTCTCATCAAAATTTGCCATTTTCAACTCAACATCAAAATTTGCCATTACCAATTCATCATCAGTCCCTCCTAGGGAGGGAGAGATGGAATCACCCCAATGTCTCATCCACGTCGTGATGCGTCTCACAAATCCACACAGCGATTCATCTCCTGCAACAGAACAAAGAAAACACAGGTGTGGAGTCATCATCATCACCTCAGGTAAGTGGCTGCGTATGGTGCGACAGGTTCTTCAATCCTAACTATTTCCTAAATGACTTTAACAACTTTACACTACCCGGGGTCTTTCTCCGGCCAAACCATTGGCCCTCTTACACTATGGGTTCTAAAAACCAATTCCCATTGGCCAAACTGTGGTGCTCTTCAATTTGGGGTCTCACTCCCCCGATTCATCTCCCGGTGCCCTCGCACAATTTCTGGGCTGCGGCGTGTACCTCTCCCAGTGGGTCTACCCACCTGCACACCTCCACCACTGCGGTTGCCTCCGAGCTTACCTGCTCCTTACCCTAACCTAACTAACTGGGGCAGGCCCTCTGGCGCTCTCCCCACTCGGTGCCCTCTCTGGCACTGGGCTACCCGATCCACACCCGGGATCCTCAGGCACCCACTCACAACTACCGGCTCCCAGAGCCCACCTGCGGCCTCACCTGGCCGACATCCTCACAGTGGTGGAGTGCCCAACCAACTACACACACTAACAGGCTACACGCCCAGCCATTTCCACAACACTAATGCACCCATTCACAACACCATTCTGCAACCGCACCACAAATGCCAATATCCAACCACAATTTACCTGCTCCCTCTACCTAACACTTACACTACCCGCCCCGGGTACTCGTGAAAGGGGTCCACTCTTCCCCCATCCACACCTTCGCACCATGCACACCACTCCGTACCACTCACTCCAACTCTCTCCACACACCTGTACCTGCACACCTGTGCTCTCACACCTGGTGCCACCTGCACCCTTCTCTCCCCAAGCGCATTCGCGCTGATCCACACACTCACTACTCATACACTGCTCCACACACCTGTCCAGTTGCACACCTGTGCAATCACACCTGTTCAATTCTCACAAACACGGCATCATCTCAGCTAACTACTCCCTTCTGAAACTTGCGCTTCCCAGTCGCCCCTTTAAACTATTGCGCTCCCACGTCATTATCATCCATACTAATCTACCTGCGTCCCCACTACAGGTATCAGTCACTAACTAAACTTAACGTTACCTAATGTCATCTTCGCTAGATCCCTACACACCATATCCTAACCCACCCGGGCTAGTTTTCACTGCCATACACCCCATAATCTATTGCTCCTTTGCCCCCCAGCATGGGAAGGGTGGCAGGGATGCCATCCCACCACATCGGGGGTCTCTCACTACCAATTTTGCACATCAAATTTCAACAAATCAAAAATTTGCCAATCACTACCCATCATCTGCCAATCACTACTGCCAATCCCTTGCCAATCATCAAATTTTGTTTTTCTCTAATTTTGGGTCCAAAACACTAACCTCATCACCCAGTCGACTCACTAATACCTCTCGGTGCGCCAATTCCTGTCCAAAGCCCGGCTTCGTAAAGCCAAGCCATGAATGCTGGTTGTTCTGTGCCAGCGGCTGGGTGCGTCCCGCATTCGGTGCAGGGAAGGAGGTTTACCCGGGCCGAGATCCCACGCACCATCTCGGCACGGAGCCATCCAATGCCCCGATCTCGACCTGCCGGCACGTCTCACCAAAAAGTGGTCGCCATGACGACCCTTTCTATCGGGCTGCCAGCTCCGCCTAGTGGAGCCTGGACGCGGCCGTTCAAAGCGAGGCCCAGCACGCACCGAGGGCCCGATTCGGCTATAAGTCGTTCTAAACTCTATCCCGTCTAACGTCGATGCTTCACCTGGACGCTTACACCCCGCAGCCCGTTCCTTACTCACACATCCAGCCGTGCCCATGCTCCTCGTACCTTTCCTTACACACCCAGGTACCCTCATTCCACTCACAGCCTTGGTCACACACCTGACCACCGAACACTTTGGCACACATTCGTTGCTCGCACACCTCACCAATACACCGCTTCGCACCCCCTCCTCGGTCACCTCCTCTGTGACAATCACAGGTGTGCTCTCATTCGCACACCCAACCACGTGCCTCACCACCAACTCCAGCGTGCATTCCCACTCACGCTCCACCATTCCAGGTGTTGCATCCTTCCATCCCAGGTGTACATCCTCGCTCACCTGTCACAACCAACTCACGCTCCTTGTCACTCTCACTACTCTCACTACTCTCACCTCCACTCGTGACAACGCACTCACCCTTACTCTTGACAGCACACTCTTTCCCCATGCACCTGTCCGTCACACACCTTTCTCGCGCACACTCTCCCGTTACACCCTCTGTAACACTCACCACAGGTGGACACTCTTCCTTACTTCTGACAGCGCACTCTTTCCCCATGCACCTGTCCGTCACACACCTTTCTCGCGCACACTCTCCCGTTACACCCTCTGTAACACTCACCACCCCGCGCTTCCATGTGCCCCCTCGCACACGCGCTACGACCGACTCCCTCGCCAGCACACTCACTCCTTGGCACGCACTTTTTCCTCACACACCCCAGAGTCGGACTTTCTTGCACACCTCCTTTTTCGCACACCAGGCCTGTCGCACACCTCACCAACGGCCTTTCACGAACACCCGGGTCCATCTCGACCCCCAAGCTTCTTAAATCCCCTGGCGCATCATACGCACGACCATATTGGTCACCACTTACACCGGGTCCTCTTCCTCTTCGCTTCTCCTCCATCACCTGCGAATCCCTCATCCGGTTAATGAGCACATCACGATCCAAACACAGACTTTGGACCAATTCTTTTATCTCCTCTTTTATCTCCTTGTTATCTCCTCTCCGTCGCTTCTTAATTTCGCTCACCCCTTCTTCCACTTCTTCTAATTTGTGCCTCACCTCTTTTATTCCCCGGTACGTCTCCTCAAGCTCGTCCTCCAAGGCTACCTTGACCGTTTCCATGTGCGTCCTCACCTGCCGGTCCTTCGTCTCCATTACCTCTATCACCTCGTCCAACCTCGTTGTCAGTCCCTCACGTACCATCTGACATTCCCTCTTTGTCGCTATCAAGTCGTTTTTTATGTCGTTTTGTGTCGCTTTTAAACCTCCTAATACCGCAGTGTTCCTTTGAACCTGCTCCACTAACTCCGTCTGTCCCACCGTCAGCTGCTCCACCTCCTGCGTCAGGTCCTCTATGCCCCCTTGTAACTTTACAGTCGCCTTTCTCACCTCCTTTTCCATGTGCTCCTCACAGTGCCTCACCTCCTCGCGCACTCCTCCGACCTCCTCACTCACACCTCTTCTAATCTCCTCTCCCTCTACCCCATTTTTCACTCCCTCTATCTGATTCTCCTGGGCAGCCATTCTATTTTCTACCCCCATTAACCCATTTTTCACCTCCTTTATCCCGTTGTCTAACCCCTCAAAATTTTTGTCTACCTTCTCACCAGTACCCCTCGCTTCGTCCCTCATTACCCCCATCTGGCTTCCCATTACCCCCAATCGCTCACTCCGAGCATCCATCCGGTTCCCCATTTCCTTCATTTGGCCCTCCAATCGCTCACTCCGAGCCCTCATCCGGTTCCCCATTACCTTCATTTGCTCACAATGAGCATCCATCAGATTCCCCATTCTGTTTTCCCTTTCTTCATTATACTGGACCACAAGGGCCGTCATTTGTATACAAAACGAGTTCCAATCCATCGGGGGCGCTGCCACGGTTGCTGGCGCGGTGATCAGCGAGGCGCCATTTTGCGCGCCCGCTTCTTCGTGCGTGACGGCGCTATTTTGCGAACCTGCCGCCCTCACTGCTTCGCTCTCCTCCTGTCCCTCATTTTGGTCCTGGATCGACCCTGCTTCACTCTCCCCTACCGGACCCCAGCTGTCTTGATCCGCCATAGCGCGACTTTCAAAATTCGGGTTTTTTTTTTTTTTTTTTGTAAAACACAATCAAATTTCGCTGTTATAATTTCGAGCGCGTAAACGCGCTCCGGGTCCAATCTCACTCCTCGACACCAATTGTTACAGACGTGGCTTGGATGTTATTTACCGAGCGGTTTTATGGTATGACCACGTCTGCACAAGTTACCCG